>NC_091984.1:13030387-13200387 GCF_044704955.1 Pristiophorus japonicus | reverse complement strand
ACTGCACTGGAGTATCAGCCTAGATTATGGGGCTCAAGTCTCTGGAATGGGACTTGAAACCATGGCCTTATTGAGCACTGCCATCCTTTGGATGAGACCTGCAGCTGAGGCCCGGTTTTGGTGCCTGTTAAAAGATCCCATTTGACTACAACAACAACTTATATTTATAAAGCCCATTGAACAGTAAAACGTTCCAAGGCACTTCACAGGAATATTGGGAGACAAAAAATTGACACCGAGCCACATAAGGAGAAACAAGGACAGGGCTTGGTCAAAGAGATAGGTTTTAAGCAGTGCCTTAAAGGAGGAAAGAGAGGCAGAGAGGTTTAGGCAGGGAATTTCAGAGCTTAGGGCCTAGGTAGCTGAAGGCACGGCCATCAAGGTTGAGCGATGATCAGGGATGCTCAAGAGGGCAGAATTAGAGGAGCGCAGATCTGACCAGGAGCAAGGAGATCACCCCCGCCCCCACCCCACTGCGTCCTGTGTCCTGGTCAATATTCCTCTCCCCCAACCAACATGGAGCAAAAGCAAATTATCTCGTCATTCATCTCGTTGCTGTTTGTGGGATCTTGCTATGCAAAACACAGCTGCTACATTAGCCGACATAACAGCAGTCACTGGACTGTCAAAATACTGAATTGTGCGTTCAGTGCTGTGGGGCAGCTGTGAGAGATGTGATCAATGCAAGGCTTTATTTTTAATTCTGTTCAGGAGCTGAAGCCGACACAAATCTCTCTCACATAGTGCCACTGCCCCCGCGATACATCAGTCACTGAGGGTGTAACCACTATGACCAAGCATCTTCACACAGTCACGTATTGTTCTTCCGTCTGCCATTTCAAAATAAGCAGGTCAAAAAAGACATTTTTTTAAAATCACATTAAACAGCTTGTTACCAATCCTGCAGCGTGTATTCATTCCTCATTTTCTGATGCTTTTCTTGAAGTATTTTTTCCAAAATAACCATTTGGCAGAGCCTGGATTCATTACAATTTCTGGAATCGTAGAACCTACTAGCACGGAAATGGATTGTACGGCTCAGAAAGGCTGCACTACTTTAGTTTATTCCATGAATCACCTTATCCAATCTTCCTCTCCTGAACGCTCCCCATATCCATTCATAATGCTCTTTTTCGAGTAAGCTGCTAATTCTCTTTTCAAAGAACTAATGGACTCTGCTTCAGCACCAGTTTGTGGCTGAGATTTCCACAATCTAACTACCTGCTGTGTAAAGAGATCTTTTTCTAATCTTCCTTTTAATTCTGTTTGTGATTACTTTAAATGTCTGCAGTCTTTTTCCCATCCCCCCAGGCAGTGGAATCAGTCTGTCACTATCCACCTTGGCATAAACTTCAAACAATCTGCAGGTTTTCTCAGATCCTCTCTTGATCTGTTCAGTTCGAGTGAGTATGTCCTGATCTCTCCAGTCTCTCTTCCAAATCAACCGTAAAGTTCAGTTCCTGGTGGTTAACTGCCTTCATCCCCTTGCTATCTCTCTAACCGTCTCAAGTCCTACAATTAATTCCCCAAATTCTTTGCTCCTTTGAGTCCATCCTCTTTGCACAACCACTCTGGCTTCGTTCCACCATTGGTGAGCGTGCTTTTCAGCTGCCAAGGTCACACCCTCTGGAATTCCCCCGAAACCCCTTCGGCGCCCTCCCCTTGTTTAGGACGCTCATTAAAACTCACCTCTTCGACTGAGCTTTTAGTCAGCCCCTTCCTATTCTTTCCTTTCATGCTCAATGTCCATTTCCCTTCACACGTCTACAAAACACCTTGGGTTGTTTTTCTACGTTAAAGTCGCCATAGCAACAACTGCAGCCACTCGTCCCTAGTAACTTTTTTTTATTCGTTGATGGGATGTGAGCGCCGCTTGAATGCCCAACATTTATTGCCCATCCTTAGTGGTCCCCTTGAGAAGGTGGTGGTGAGCCCCCTTCTTGAACCGCTGCAGTCCGTGTGATGAAGGAACTCCCGCAGTGCTGTTAGGGAGGAAGTTCCAGGATTTTGACCCAGCGACAATGAAGAAACGGCGATATATTTCCGAGTCAGGATGGTGTGTAAATTGTGGGGGGGGGTGTACATCCTGGTGGATCTATGCTGCACCTTTTCCGTGACTTTTATGTCCTTTAGTGGGGTGCTCAAAACGACACACAATACTACAACTAATTGGCTTTATACTTGATCAGCATTACCTCATTGCTTTTATATTCAATATACAAAACCCTGTGCATAAAGATATGCATCTTATAATTTGGATTTCCTTGGTTTGCCACATTCTCCCTTCATTTGCCTGCCAGTTCCTGATTCCTGTTTCTGTATTCCGTTTACCCTCTCCCAATCTTATTGTCTCCTTATTCCTTTTAGGTCTGGAGCTTACTTTTCCTTTTAAACTTACTTTTCCTGCTTTATTTCTCTGTCTTCCTGCCATACTCCGCCCCCTTTAATTCTGAACCGAAGTTAGCCAGGAGCGATGAGCATCGTTGGTCTGGGTGGTGACACATGTCTCCTACACATCACATTTAGCAAGGGCACCACTGTTATCGCAGGACGCTCTGCATACCGAGAAGGACAATTTCCCACAGGCTTTCGGATGACAGCTGAGATGCCTGCGTGTTGATCAACGTGACATGGAGATGATGGGCCAGTGATGTACTCGGATTTAATCCTGATTTGTCCTTTCTCTGCTCGCTGGTAAATTGGCGATCAGCCTAGTTCCTCTGTAAACCTTGACCATTTTTGAAGTTCTGAGATTCAGGACCTTCAGATTCTAATGTCGCGGGCGTATTGAGATTAAATGGACTTGGTGGAAGTAGCAAAAAGAAAGACAAATAAAGCTCCTGCTAAAATGAGATGGGACAAAATACAAGCGTCTTGATCCACCACTGCAGAATGCGGACCTTCTAACACATGGCATTCAGAGCACGGAAACAGAACATTCACCCCAACAGGTCCATGCTGGTGTTTATGCTCCTGAGATGCAAAGGGCTGATCACAAGAGCTTCACCGTGGGAGGCAGGAGGAAGCTCAAGGAGAGAAGGTGCCAGCCAGGGTTCAAACGCAATAAGTGCACAGAAGTATTTTCACGCTCGGACATCATTGTGGAATGCAGTCAAATGCAACCCTCTGGATTCACACGATCCCCGGCACCGATTATTTACCAAAAGAAGGATCCGTCCCAACACGTCTGTTGTTGCTTGTCCAACGATCTTGTACATAATAATTGACTGAACTTTCTACATCAAATATATTAACTCCATTTAAGGTACAGGTATCTAAAAGTGGACATAATAGATAAAATTCCAACAGAAACAGACTTTAAAAAAAAAACACAATATGTAGTCAATCGCTTGTAGCATTGCCACTGGGAGATATGATCTAAAATATTTTCAGACGAAGTGCGGTTTGAGTCTGGTGAATAATTTGTAGTCAAAACTAAATCAAGTACCCACATTGCAATTACATTGCCGTGTATCGACGCACAAAGAGGCATCAGCTAATGCATACTGGCTTGCGGTCCTTTGCTTGTGATATTTGTGGAAAGTTGTTCACTCGAAGAGAACATGTAAAGAGATATTTCTTGGTACACAAGAAGGGTAAAAATTACAAGTGTATGGTTTGAGACATAATTCGGTGCCCATTTTAAAGTCATACATTCTGTCCTTATTTTCCTTATACATTGGGACGTAGCGATTACTAATGGGAAAAAGTTGACCAGAAGTGCATGCAGTGGTAGGGATCGTTGATATATTCCCAGTTGTTTCTTCGTTGTGTTGCATGCGGTCATCAGGTGAGGTGAGGATAATTATAGCACGGCACAAACCCCAATTCAGACCCAGTTTTGAAGTTCTGCCGGTGTCCTGGCTAACATTCACACCTCAAGCAACACCGCTAAAGTCGGATTCTCTGGTCCGTCATCTCGAGACCGTTTGTGGGACCTTGCTGTGTACAAATTGGCTGCTGCACTTGCCGACAAAAGCACAGTGGCAACCTTGCAACAGTGACTACACTTCGAAGATACTTTGTTGGTTCTAAAGCACTTTGTGATATCCTGAGCTTTTGAAATGCACACTGTAAATGCAAGTTCTTTTTCTTGTAATTTGGGTGGGGGACAGGGAAGGGTGCATCTAAATTTTAAGTAATATAATTGTAACATAGTGCATGCCAAATTGTGGAAGCATTTGAGGACGGAATTTAGATTTTGTTTTTAATCTGGTAATTGTTGTGTATCTGTAAAGCACGCACTCCCATGTTCCGCCACCAGGGAGCTCATCCCCTGAAGTCCCAAGGGATCCCAGCATCCCTTGGGAGCACTGTATATAAGCCGGCCCCTAAGGCCTGTTCCTCACTCTGGAGTGTCTTATTAAAAGACTGAGGTCACTGTTACTTTAAACTCCCTGTGTGCAGCCTCATCTGTGTTAGGAACACAATAACTGGCGATGAGAATACGAATCCAACGCAAAGATGCAGCAAACTGTGGGCATCCTGGAGTAGTTCTCGGAGGGTGAGGACTGGGAAGCCTATGTTGAATGGCTAGACCAGTACTTTGTAGCCAACGAGCTGGACGGAGAAGGCAGCGCTGCAAAAAGGAGAGCGGTCCTCCTCACAGTCTGCAGGGCACCGACCTGCAGCCTCACGAAGAATCTTCTGGCTCCGGTGAAACCCCCAGATAAGTCGTATGAGGAGCTGTGTACACTGGTTGGGAGCATCTTAACCCGAGGGAGAGCGTGCTGATGGCGAGGTATCGGTTCTACACATACCAGCAATCTGAAGGTCAGGAAGTGGCGAGCTACGTCGCCAAGCTAAGACGACTTGTAGGACAATGTGAGTTTGATGGCTACCTGGAGCAAATGCTCAGACTTTGTTGTACTGTGCATTGGCCACGAAACCATCCAACGAAAACTTTTGACTGTAGAGACACCAACCCTCAGTAAGGCCATTGCAATAGCAGAGGCGTTTATGTCCACCAGTGAAAACACCAAACAAATCTCTCAGCGCACAAGTGCGAGCAATGTTCATAAATTAACTGGAACTGTTTGCGAGCAGAAATGTACAGGGCAGAACCCACGAGTCTGCAACTGCCAGCAGGCCTCAGGTGACCCAGATGACTGAGTCCCCAACAAAGGATTAATGCAAGGCAATTCACACCTTGTTGACTTTGTGGAGACTTCCATTCAGTCTATTCATGCTGCTTGAAAGGGTATGTTTGCAAGAGCTGTGGAACAATGGGGCACCTCCAACAAGCTTGCAAATGAGCTGCAAGCTCTGCAAAACCTGTTAACCACCACGTGGCAGAGGAAGATCGGTCCATGGTGGATCAAAGCAATTTCGAGCCTCAGAGAGGAGGCAGATGCTGAAGTGCACGGGGTGCACACATTTTTGACGTATTGTCCATCTATAAAGCTAAATGTAAAATTGAATGGCTTACCCGTAGCCATGGAACTGGACACTGGCGCTAGCCAATCCATCATGAGTAAAAAGCTGTTTGTGAGACTGTGGTGCAACAAGGCATTCAGACCAGCCCTGAGCCCCATCCACACGAAACTGAGAACGTACACCAAAGAGCTTATCACTGTCCTGGGCAGCACCATGGTCAAGGTCACCTACGAGGGCATGGTGCACGAACTGCCACTCTGGATTGTCCCGGGCTATGGCCCCACACGGCTTGGAAGGAGCTGGCTGGGCAAAATCTGCTGGAACTGGAATGGCATCCGAGCGCTATCACATGTCGATGAGGCCTCATGTACCCAGGTTCTTCACAAATTTCCTTCCCTTTTTGAGCCAGGCATTGGAAACTTTTCCGGGGCGAAGATGCGGATCCACTTGGTCCCAGAGGCACGACCCATTCACCACAAGGCGCGAGCGGTACCTCACATGATGAGAGAGAGAGTGGAAATCGAACTGGACAGGCTGCAACGCGAGGGCATCATCTCCCCAGTGGAACTCAGTGAGTGGGCCAGCCCGATTGTTCCAGTACTCAAAAATGATGGCACGGTCAGGATTTGCGGTGATTATAAAGTAACTATTAATCGTTTCTCGCCACAGGACCAATACCCGCTACCTCAGGCAGACGACCTATTTGCAGGAGGCAAGACGTTCACCAAGTTCGACCTGACTTCGGCCTGCATGACGCAGCAGCTGGAAGAGTCTTCAAAGGGCCTCACCTGCATCAACACGCACAAGGGACTGTTTATCTATAACAGATGCCCGTTTGTAATTCGGTCAGCTGCAACAATCGTCCAGTGAAACATGGAGAGCCTACTCAAGTTGGTACCACACGGTGGTCTTTCAGGACGACATATTGGTCACGGGTTGGGACACCGCCGAGCACCTACAAAACCTAGAGGAGGTCCTCCAGCAACTGGATCACATCAGGCTGTGGCTGAAGAGGTCGAAATGCGACCTCATGGCAACAGAAGTGGAGATTTTGACGAGAAAGATCGCGGCATTCGGCCCACAGATGCCAAGACAGAGGCTATCAGGAATGCGCCCAGGCCACAGAATGTCACGGAGCTGCGGTCGTTCCTGGGATGACTGAACTATTTTGTTAACTTCTTACCGAGGTTAAGCACCCTCTTAGAGCCCCTACATGTGTTATTGCGCAAAGTTGAGAACTGGGTATGGGGGAAAAAACCAAGTAATTGCTTTTGAGAAAGCCAGAAACATTTTATGCTCCAACAAGCTGCTTGTATTATATAACCCGTGTAAAAGACTTGTGCTAGCATGTGACGCGTCCTCGTACAGAGTCGGGTGTGAATTACAACAAGCTAACATTGCGGGGAAGTTGCAACCTGTCGCCTGTGTTTCCAGGAGATTGTCTAAGGCTGAGAAGGGCCTACAGCATGATTGAGAAAGAGGCATTAGCGTGTGTGTTCGGGGTAAAGAAAATGCATCAGTACCTGTTTGGCCTCAAATTTGAAACCGATCACAAGCCCCTCACATCCCTGTTCGCTGAAAACAAGGGGACAAATACTAATGCCTCAGCCTGCATACAAAGGTGGGCACTCGCGCTATCAGCGTATAACTATACCATTGGCCTTAGGCCAGGCACCGAGAACTGTGCAGATGCTCTCAGTCGGCTACCATTGCCCACCACGGGGGTGGAAATGGTGCAGCCTGCAAACTTGTTGATGGTGGCGCAGCCCGCAGACTTGTTGACGGTCATGGAAGCATTTGAAAATGAAAAATCACCTGTCACGGCCCGCCAGATTAGGACTTGGACCAGCCAAGATCCTCAGCTGTCCCTAGTAAAAAATCTGTGTACTGCATGAGAGCTGAGCCAGCATCCCCGTTGAAATGCAATAGCTAATCAAGCCGTTCCAGCGACGAAAGGACGAGCTGTCCATTCAGGCAGATTGCCTGTTGTGGGGTAACCGCGTAATGCTACCAAAAAAGGGCAGGGAGACATTCATCTTGGATCTCCACAGCACACACCCAGGTATAGTAATGATGAAAGCGATAGCCAGATTCCACGTGTGGTGGCCCGGTATCGACTCTGACTTAGAGTCCTGTGTACGGCAATGCAGCGTATATCCTCAGTTGAGCAACAGGCCCGGAGAGGCACCACTAAGTTTGTGGTCCTGGCCCTCCAGATCATGGTCGAGGATCCATGTCGACTATGCGGGTCCGTTTCTCGGTAAAATCTTCCTGGTGATGGTGGATGCTTTTTCAAAATGGATTGAATGTGAAATAATGTCGGGAAGCACCACCACTACCACCATTGAAATCCTGAGGGCCATGTTTGCCACCCACGGCCTGCCTGACATATTGGTCAGTGACAAGGGGCCATGTTTCACCAGTGCCGAATTTAAAGAATTCATGACCCGCAATGGGATCAAACATGTCACCTCGGCCCCGTTTAAACCAGCCTCCAATGGGCAGGCGGAGCGGGCAGTACAAGCCATCAAACAGAGCCTTAAACGAGTCACAGAAGGCTCACTCCAAACCCGCCTGTCCTGAGTACTGCTCAGCTACCGCACGAGACTCCACTCGCTCACAGGGGTGCCCCCAGCTGAGCTACTCATGAAAAGGACACTTAAAACTAGACTCTCGCTGGTTCACCCCAACCTGCATGATCAGGTAGAGAGCAGGCAGCAGCAACAAAATGTAAACGATGGTCGCGCCACTGTGTCACGGGAAATTGATCTGAATGACCCTGTATATGTGCTAAACTATGGACATAGTCCCAAGTGGATCGCTGGCATGGTGATAGCTAAAGAATGGAATGTGGGTGTTTCTAGTCAAACTAGACAATGGACAAATTTGCAGAAAGCACCTGGACCAAATGAGGCTGCGGTTCACAGACTGCCCTGAACAACCCACAGCAAACACCACCTTTTTCGAGCCCACAACACACACCCAAAGGATCAACGACACCACGCTGGACCAGGAAATCGAACCCATTATGCCCAGCAAGGCCAGGCTCACCCAGCAGCCCTGCAGGGCCAACAACACGCCAGCCCAGCGAGGGCACAGCCAACACACCAGAACAGACCTTTGTACCGAGGCGGTCCACCAGGGAAAGAAAGCTCCCGACCGCCTCACCTTGTAAATAGTTTTCACTTTGACTTTGGGGGGGAGTGACGATGTGTATCTGTAAAGCATGCACTCCCATGTTCCGCCACCAGGGAGCTCATCCCCTGAAGTCCCAAGGGATCCCAGCATCCCTTGGGAGCACTGTATATAAGCCGGCCCCCTAAGGCCTGTTCCTCACTCTGGAGTGTCTTATTAAAGACTGAGGTCACTGTTACTTTAACCTCCCTGTGTGCAGCCTCATCTGTGTTAGGAACACAATAGCAATAAAAAGCCCTGCATCAATAAAAGTGACCACGAAGATATCGCACTGTTGTAAAAACTTACCTGGTTCACATGTCTTTTAGTGAAGGAAACCTACTATTCTTACCCAGTCTTGGCCTATATGTGACTCCAGTCCCACACCAATGTGGTTGTCTCTGAAACTGTCCTCCTAAAGTGGCCTAGCATGTCAGTTGGTTATATCAAACTGCTACAGAGAGAAAGAAAGCCCATCATTATCTTCTCAGAGGACAACAAGCAATGTGCAACAAATGCCGGCCTTGCCAGCGAATTTTAAAAATAATCTGTGTTCAAAATGGCTGCAAAGTGTGCCTACGTCATAACAATTAGAGGACTCTGAAGTAATTTATTGTATCTGAAGCACTGTGAGATGTGATCAGATGTTATTATAAATATAGCACTTTGCATTTTTCATTGCTTTTTTAAGTGACAGGAATGTTCAAAATTAGACCAGATGAGCAGTAGCTGGGGTTGGATCCAAATGTTTGCATTTCCTGGGCATTTTGGGGAGGGGGGCAGTGGGTTAGTTATCCTTGTTTTCAAATCCAACCATGGCCTCGTCCCTTTATATCTTTGTAATGTCCTCCAGCCCTACAACCCTCTGAGATGTCTGCGCTCTTCCAATTCTGGCCTCTTGTGCATCCCTGATTTTAATTGCTCCACCATTGGTGGCCGTGCCTTCAGCTGCCGAGGCCCCAAGCTCTGGAATTCCCTCCCTGAACCTCTCTCCTTTTAAGATGGTCCTTTAAAACCTACCTCTTTGACCAAGCTTTTGGTTATCTGCCCTAATATCTCATGTGGCTCGATGTCAAATTTTGTTCAATAACGCTGCTGTGAAGGAAACGCCTTGGGATGTTTTACTACGTTAAAGGTGCGATATAAATGCAAATTTTTGTTGTTGTGTACAATTTGGAAATCAGCAGTGAGTAATTGGGGTGGCTAAACCACTATTTATGTACTGTTGGTGTTTGACATGCACAGAAAGACGCTTCTAAAATTGATCTCATTTGTTCTGCTCCATCACTTGCAGGCACTGCCTCTTATCTCTGTGTGGTGTCCACTGGGATGTGGAACCCTAAGGGTCCTGATCTCAGCAACTGCACTTCACACTGGGTAAATCAAGTGGCTCAGAAGGTTTGTTCATGTGGTTTTATTTCATTTAAATGCCAAGCAGCGGTGATTAAAATCGAGTGCTGAGGATTCAATTTGAAGAAATCCCTGCTAATGCGTCAGGTTTTTGAGTGTATTTACACTGGGCCGGCTGAAAGTCTCATAAAGGCTTTCGGAACTTGTACCTCACTGCTACGGAATCCTCGAATGACTGTGTGTACCCATACATATGCATGCGCTCTACATCCTTGTCACCAACGGCTTAAGAAAAAAAAAATTAGGTTGCATGTTTGAGGATCAAAGAGGCATTGTGGGTAATTATCCTCAGGAATTAAGTGACCTTTGGCCTTCACGTTTGGAGACTTGAGCTTCCAGTCTGGTAACCATTGGCAACCTATTCGTGGCCTGTGAATAAATAGACATATTAGTTTCCTTTGACATGGTGCAGTCAGTAATTGGGAATTGAAAGGGTATTTGTGTCGCACCCCGATATGCAGTTAACGAGCGGGAGTCTGTCGTGTTCGAACAAAGACTGCTGTAAATAGATTTATTTCTCTTTTATCAGTTTCTGAGTCGTTTAATCGCAAAGTAATACATTTTCAAACAGCGAAAATGGTTGACAAAATGACACAATGATTTATCCCCAGTGGAGTTCAGCCTGAAAGTTACTGGTGGCGATCTTATCATATAGAGTCTTAACACGCTTGTATCCGATCCCCTCTCCGCTGTTTTAATTGAGATGTTGGCCTTAATTTAAATGTAAAATCCGAGACAAGTGCATTAAGCATTTGTAAATTTAGCCTTGTCAACAGTGATTTCTCGGCTTTTAGTCTCTTTATTCAAATCGGTGCAGAAAGTACAAGTGCTCGGAAAGCTAGAAAGTGCTGTGAATGCACAACAGCCCAACAACCTATGGAAGGCCGAGTTAGGGCTTTAACACTGGAAACGAAAGGTGCTGTCCGACCTGCTGTGTATTCCCCATGTGATTCTTTAACACAGAATTGATCATCTCGGTCAAACCAGTCTCCAGCCCCGCTCTCAATCGAGCGTTATCGTCCAAACTGCCGCTGTTAATGGTCGCATAGTGGTTCTTTGATGGGACCAGTAATCCAGAGGCCTGGACTAATAATCCAGAGACGTGAGTTCAAATCCCACCACAGCATCTGGGGAAGTTAAATTCAGCTAATTAAATAAAACAGGAATAGAAAACGAGTATCAGTAATTGTGACCATGAAACTACTGGATTGTTGTAAAAACCCAACTGGTTCACTCATGTCCTTCCCCAGTCTGGACTATATGTGACTCCAGACCCACAACAATCTGGTTGACTCTTAACTGCCCTCTGAAATGGCCTAGCAAGCCGCTCAGTTGTATCAAAAAAAAATCGCTATGAAAAACTATAATCCACACGGACTGCAGCGGTTCAAGAAGGCGGCTCACCACCACCTCCTTTTCAAGAACAGTTCAGAATGGGCAATAAATGCTGGTCTTGCCACCAACGCCCACATCCCGAGAATGAATAAATAAAAAACATTGTGGCAGGTACTTCGGCCAAATCTCCACCCCTCACTCTTGAGCATGCCGACCCCCCGACCCCCCGACACTGCCGACCCCCCGACACTGCCGACCCCCCGACCCCGCCAACACTGCCGACCCCCCGACACTGCCGACCCCCCGACACTGCCGACCCCGCCGACCCCCCGACACTGCCGACCCCCCGACACTGCCGACCCCCCGACACTGCCAACCCCCCGACACTGCCGACCCCCCCGACCCCGCCGACCCCCCGACACTGCCGACCCCCCCGACACTGCCGACCCCCCCGACCCCGCCGACCCCCCGACACTGCCGACCCCCCGACACTGCCGACCCCCCGGCACAGCCGATCCCGACACTGCCGACCCCCCGACACTGCCGACCCCCCGACACTGCCGACCCCCCGACACTGCCGACCCCCCGACACTGCCGACCCCCCGACACCCCCGACCCCCCGACACTGCCGACCCCCCGACACTGCCGATCCCCCGACACTGCCGACCCCCCGACACTGCCGACCCCCGACACTGCCGACCCCCGACCCCCCGACACTGCTGACCCCCGACACTGCCGACCCCCCGACACTGCCGACCCCCCGACACTGCCGACCCCCCGACACTGCCGACCCCGACACTGCCGACCCCCCGACACCGCCGACCCCCCGACACTGCCGACCCCCCGACACTGCCGACCCCCGACACTGCCGACCCCCGACCCTCCGACACTGCTGACCCCCCGACACTGCCGACCCCCCGACACTGCCGACACCCGACCCTCCGACACTGCTGACCCCACCGATCCCCCGACCCCGCCGACCCCCCGACACTGCCGACCCACCGACACTGCCGACCCCCCGACCCCCAACACTGCCGACCCCCGACCCTCCGACACTGCTGACCCCCCGACACTGCCGACCCCCAACACTGCCGACCCCCGACCCCGCCGACCCCCGAAACTGGCGATCCCGACACTGCACTGAAGGAGGCCATTTGACCCATCGTGCCTATTCCGGCTCTTTGAGATTCGACACGGCACAACCAAGTTAGTCCCATTCCGCTGCACTTCCTCCCCATGACTGTGCAAATGTTTCCTTTTCAAGAATTTATCCGATTCCCTGAGTATTAAAGTTAGTATTGAATCTGCTTCCACCATCCTTTCAGGCAGTGCATTCCAGATCACAACAACTCGCTGCGTTAAAAAAAGATTCTCCTGATCTCGCTCCCCCCGCCCATGCCCCTGGTTCTTTTCTCGATGACCTTCAATCTGTATCCTCTGGTTAACGACCCTCCTGCCAGTGGAAACGATGTCTCCCAATTTACTCTCCCAAAACCCCTCATCGTTTTAAAGACCTGTTAAATCTCCCGTTGACCTTCTCTGCTCCAAGAAGAACGACGCCATGCGAGAGGTTGATGGATAGCATTGGGCTGGCATCAGTCAAAATTACTGTAAGAGCTGCCAAGTTGTCCCCCCTAAAAGTCCCTAAAAGTCAGCAGGCCGGCTAGCGTCCTTCAGAGAGGACAACCGGACACCCCACACAGTCTGGCTACACGTCACTCTTTGATTCTAAATGCCTTCTGAAGAGACCTTGCAAGCCTCTTGATCCACTGCCACCTTCTCAGGGCAACGGGGGTGGGGGGTGGGGGAGGTGCGGGTATTCAATGCGGCCTTGCCAACATCGCCCACATGGTGAGAACAAATATTATAAAATCAGGAGAGAGAATCCTGGCTGATTTACCTCCACGCTGGGCAATGACCCTGACTGCAGGGGATAGATAGCTGACTGTGCACTGACCAGGAGTCGAGCCTTGCCACCTTCTTCATCCGTACTGCTGATTTCCACACTCGGTGACTTTACCCCTGCGTGGAGGGGCGGGGGGACGGCGGTTCGCCATGTTGGAAGCTCTATCCAACAGGCAGAGGCAGAAGCAATCAAGAGTAGTTGCAAGCGCAGCATTCAGCAGCCATCACCTTGCCGTAATGTCCCTCAAAACTCTCGCTGTTAGTTGCCAAGGATAATGTGAGTCATTCCGACAGCTTCAGCTCTCTGTGGATTAGAATCGATGCTTTCTGCCATCGGCTGCCGCGCATCGAGACAGAGTAAGCCATTTAAAGCTGTGCCGTGCGTTCCCGGCGATGAACTGATGACTGCTTCTCGACCCAAGAAGTTGGGCCGAGAAGCTTGATCGGGCCCGGAGGAGGTGGATTGTCATCCGCTCTTAATTAGCTGTAAATGCTTCAATGCGCGCGTGTGCAGCAGCGATCATAGAAACATAGGGAATAGGCGCAGGAGTAGGCCATTCGGCCCTTCGAGCCTGCACCACCATTCAATAAGATCATGGCTGATCATTCACCTCAGTACCCCTTTCCTGCTTTTTCTGCCTACCCCTTGATCCCCTCAGCCATAAGGGCCATATCTAACTCCCTCTTGAATATATCCAGTGAATTATGTCACAGCAAGTTACCGGGTGTGGGTGTGTGGCTAATGGGAGCTTGAGAGTTGCTGGGCTTTGACTGTTATTGAGCGATGTCTGCTGAGAATATGTGACCTCCGATTACAGATTAGGAGCGGTGAGAATGCTGCGAATCTCGCAAACGAGCTGGCCAAGCACACCAGAGGGCCGATCTACGCAGGGGACGTGAGTTCATCAGTTAGACTGATGGAACAGCTCGTTGACATCTTGGACGCACAGCTCCAGGAGTTGCGGCCGAGCGAGAAAGACTCTGTGGGTCGCAGCTTTAACAAGGTAAGGCTAATGGGCCATTAAAGCAAGAGCGGACACTCTGCCTGGATCCGAGAGTAAATGGGCTCGTGTTCCCGTTCCGCGCGCGGGGGTGGGGGGGGGAAGGCTCGCCCCTTTTTCTCTGCGCGCTTGTGGTATTTATGGTGCGGAGGAGGCGGGAAAAGCCGGCAAGATTCCACTGTCCTCTTTCCTTACTAACCATTTGTGTTTTTTTTTCTGTGTTGAACTCTGCTTCCTATGATTGGAAAAGCTCCAAAAAAGAGAGAGGACTTGCAGGGCGTACATTAAGGTAGCTCACCTGCGATGTCGCTTTTGCTTTCGTTGCCCCGCCCCCGAGACTGTTCCTTCTCGCATCGCAAAAGTGTCGCATGAAGCCCCCCCCCCACCCCGCTACTTCCCCGCCCTCACCTCCCTTGTATTGCTGCTTATCTTTTCCCCTTGGATATTGGTCCCTGTATTTTCCACATCATCTGTTGGGCTTTTTATTTTCCTGTTGGCTGTGCTTCATGCTTGTGTTTCTGGCCGAAACTGTTCTGCTTCTCTGCGGTTTAGGAAGCCCCTCCTGAATAATTTCTACATTGCGGCTCTTTTCAATCCCAAAGGGAAAATTATTCTCTGTACCGCTTCAAACTTGTGGTCGTCTTTCAGAAAGCAAGATGACAACGCACAATGTAGACGTTTATATCACAAAGTGGAATAATTTTTTTTCACCATCGATGTTGACATTTAAGATAGCAATTGCTGTTTGGAGTGGAGCTATAACTGCATCTTGAATTTATCGGCTGCCTCACATTGAGCAGTCATAAAGTGCCTCATTTATTGGTTCACTTTATATTCATCATCATAGGCAGTCCCTCGAAATCGAGGAAGACTTGCTTCCACTCTTAAAAGTGAGTTCTTAGGTGACTGAACAGTCCAATACGGGATTTACAATCTCTGTCACCGGTTATATTAAGAGAGTGGTGACTGTTGCTATGGAAGCAAATGCGGCAGCCATTTTGTGTCAGCAGTCTCCCACCAACAGCAATGAGATGAACGACCAGTTATTCGTTTGGTGCTGTTGGTTAAGGAAAAAAAAAATGTTGCCTAGGACACACTGTCGAACTTGCTCCTCTGCGATGAGGTGGGATCATTAACATCCTCCAGAACCTCGACAATGCAGCACTCCCCAGTCGCTGAACAGGAATGTGTCCCTGGGATTAATGTGGAGCGGAACTTGTACCCCTAGAAAACCTTCTGACCCAGAGACGAGAGTGTTACCAACAGTGCCAAGCTGACCCCATTTTGTTTTACTTTGATTCGGACAAGGATTGTGGAACAAGTGTCAAATGTGGCCTCTTTTGACCTGAGTACAGCAAATGAATAAATCTGCCCATGACTGCAGTTTACAGCCCTCACAAATATAATACAGTCAGCACAAACAGACCCTTTGAAAATAGCGACCAAGCCTGATCTCCATGCACCTTGTCTTGATTTTTTTATTGTGAGATATACAAAGTGTATTTCTTGCTCCGGCAGCACAGTCTGCTTTGCTGCATGCTATGAATGTGAGACTGTGTAGAGGGGGATCGGGGGGGTGGGGGGGCGATCCCATTAATATTGCTCTGACTGGCAACAGATTTCATTAATTGTGCTCTGCAAATGGGGGTGGGGAGACCGTATGATGTAATATCCTCCCAGCATGTTATTTTTTTTAAGTTGTGGTTCGTCTAATAAAAGTTAACTAATGGTCACTTTGAAGCATAGTTTTTCAAACTGGGATCCTCGGTTGCCAAGGAGTTTTTGAGGAAATCTCAGAGTGAGTGGGTGGGGGGGGGGGGGGGGGTCAGAGGTCATCAGATTTTAGTATTTGTTGGCAGACGACCATACTTTCCTCTATTGTTGAATCCCAATAAAAACAGACCCCGCTGTCTGCAGTGATAGCACAGTTCTCTGAAGTTGAACTGATGGCAATAATTTCACTTGCATCAAAGGGGCCTCTGGCAGTGTATCAATAATTGCACAGTATCCCTGGGAGTGTATATCTTTACTTGTAAGGGGTCCCCAGACAGAAAAAAAGAAAAGTTTGAAAAACCGTGGCTTTAAAAGCAATCAGAAAACCTTTTGGATTACAGTGTAGCATTTTTCCCCTTTCCATTTCACATCCTAACCGTGGACTGCTGGTGACTGAACTGCGGAATGTTCCAGAACAGAAAGAAACCATTTGTCCCATTACGTCTGTGCCGGTGTCTTTAAGTCCCTCATAAATCACCTCATCAAATGCCACTGCCCTGTTCGCTCCCCGCATTCTTTAATATTCCTCCTTTTCAAACAATTAATTCCCTTATAAAAGAATTGCGGAAGGCTGAATCTACGAACTTGACGGCCAGGAAAAGACCAGCTGGGTCCATCAAGCTTTGCCCCTCACGCCATTTTGGATGGAGCATCATAGAAAAATTACCACGCAGAAGGAGGCCATTCAGCCCATCGTGTCAGTGCCGGCCGACCAAGAGCTCCCCAGCCTAATCCCACCTTGCAGGTTCCCCTCTTGGTTCGTCGCCCTGTAGGTTACAGCTCTTTAAGTGCACATCCAAGTACTTTTTAAATGTTGAGCGTTTCTGCCTCTATCACCCTTTCAGGCAGTGAGTTCCAGACCCTCACCACCCTCTGGGTGAAGAAACATTTCCTCATCTCCCCTCTAATCCTTCTACCAACTACTTTAAAGCTATGCTCCCTGGTTATTGACCCCTCTACGAAGGGAAATAGGTCCTCCCAATCCACTCAATCTAGGCTCCTCATAATTTTATACACCTCAATTAAATTTCCCTTCCACCTCCTCTGTTCCAAGGAAAACAACCCCAGCCTATCCAATCTTTCCTCATAGTTAAAGTTTTCCCGTCCTGGCAACATCCTCATAAGTCTCCTCTGCATCCTTTCTAGTGCAATCACATCTTTCCTGTCATGTAGTGACCAGAACTGCACGCAGTACTCCAGCTGTGGCCTAACTAGTGTATTACACAGTTCTAGCATAGATGCAGGAAGAATGTTCCCGATGTTGGGGAAGTCCAAAGCCAGAGGACACAGTCTAAGGATAAGGGGTAAGCCATTTAGGACCGAAATGAGGAGAAACTTCTTCACTCTTAGAGAGTGGTTAACCTGTGTGGAATTCCCTACCGCAGAGAGTTGTTGATGCCAGTTCGTTGGATATATTCAAGAGGGAGTTAGATGTGGCCCTTATGGCTAAAGGGATTAAGGGGTATGGAGAGAAAGCAGGAAAGGGGTACTGAGGTGAATGATCAGCCATGATCTTATTAAATGGTGGTGCACGCTCAAAGGGCCGAATGGCCTACTCCTGCACCTATTTTCTATGTTTCCCTGCTCTTGTATTTTATAAGGATAATAAAGGAAAGCATTCTGTATGTCTTTTTAACTACCTTATTGACCTGTCCTGGTACATTTAAGGATCTATGGACATATATTCCAAGGTCCCTCTGTTCCTCTCAATATCCTCCCATTTATTGTGTATTGCCTTGCCTTGTTGCCTCTCCACTATGCATTATCTCACACTTTTCCGGATTGAATTCCATTTGCTACTTTTCTGCCCAACTGACCAGTTCATCCATATCTTCCTACAGTCTAGAGCTTTCCTCCTCACTGTCAACCACACGGCCAATTTTTGTATCATCTGCAAATTTCTTTATCATGTCCCCTACATTTATGTCTAAATCATTAATATATACTACAAAAAGTAAGGGACCGAGTACTGAGCCCTGTGGAACCCCCCTGGAAACAGTCTTCCAGTCACAAAAACTCCCCTCAACCATTACACTTTGCTTCCGGCCACTGAGCCAGTTTTGGATCCAATTTGCCACTCTCCCTTGGATCCCATGGGCTTTTACATTTTTGATCAGCCTGCCATGTGGGATCTTGTCAAAAGCCTTGCTAAAATCCATGTAAACTACATCAAATGCACTGCCCTCACCGACCCTCCGTGTTACCACCTCAAAGCACTCAATCAAGTTAGACAGACACGACCTTCCCTTAACAAATCTATGCTGACTGTCCTTGATTAATCTGTGTCTTTCTAAATTAAGGTTTATACTGTCCCTCAGAATTGATTCCAGTAATTTGCCCACCACCGAGGTTAAATTAACTGGCCTGTAATTGCTCAGTTTATCCCTTCCTCCCTTCTTAATGACCAAAAACTTCCCCATCTCCCCTCCCTTCCCGCCCCATAACCGTTCAATTTACGTACTTAGCTTCCCGCACCTCTTTGTGCCAGAGAATTGCACGTTTTAACCATCCTCTGTTTAAAGAATTGATTTTAAGCCCTCGCTTTCATTCTTCGAGCAAGTCGAGTTCTCCCCTCATCAAAGGCGTTCCCTGTCTGCGCCCGTTTTTCTATCGAAACGGCAACAATGAGAAGATCCCGAGCAAGACAAAAGGCCATTCAGCCCATTGAGCCCGCTCTGCCAGAGTCCAGCACGTGCCCTGGTCCGACCAGGGACCTCCCCTCCACCCACCTCAACACTTCCACTCGCTGATTGAGGGACATTCACGATACGTGGGGTCCAGCTTACTGTCACTAGGCACCAGAAAAACTGCTTTAACCGCAAACGACCAGCTTCCGGCCTTCTGAAATCCAAAATTAAATAGAACAAAATCAAAAGCAGCTTCAGCGACTTGGCCTCTTCCCTCCTACACAAAGCCGGGCCATTCTCGAGCTGGTGGACTGGTGGCCAGCCGCTGCTCTATTGAATGAAAATGAAGCTCTGGCAGAGGAGCTGCCATCAATTTGCAGCTTCCTTTTCCCATCCGCTCTGCAATGGCCGAATGGCCGGCCGACTATTTGCCGTTCAGTTTGCGAGCTGCGCTTATAATCAACATCATCTTATTATAAAATGATTTGTAATTTTTTTTCTCAAACAAGTTCATTATTCCTGACATAAGGTTCCTTCACGGCGCAGATTAGAAGCACGGTGCTGAATTCTTTGAAGTGAGTCGCAGGAAGAAAAGACACTCAGTGGGCTAATCTCTCCACGTTCACAGTTAATGGCTACAGCAGAATTGATATTAGCATTTTGACTATTCAGACTCCCATTAGAGAAGAGAGAAAAAAATGCCTGTAATGCCACATCTAAGTACCTTCCACCTGCTAGGAAGGTCATAGTCACTAGAAAACTAGACAGAAAGAGGATATCAAGATGGATTAGGCTAATTAATCTTATGCTGACAGTAGCCCTGGTAGACTTTTTCTAATCATTCTTGCAGATACAAAGCACTGTGTAAAATCATCCTGTTTATTTGCATAAAGTGCCTCGTTACTAGCACTGGTTATATTAACATTGATCAGATAAAGGCACATGTGGTGGAAGGTGGCTGTTGTGCTTACTAAATTGCAGTGTCCTGAAATACAGCAGGGTTTCCTCGGCTTAATTCACTCTTGCATTAACTATACATTAGAGCACAGAATTGATTAACTGATTAAATTGATTAAATTTAATTACTTTCTGACAGGATTTTAATGGTCTCCAGTTGTTTGTTTTTCCTGTTGTGTTAAGTTTTTTTTTAACTTGCTCACTTAAGTCCTTCCTGGCCAACTCGGAGATTTGTGAAGCTTCCCCTCAAATCTGCTTTTATTAAAGGAAAACAACCCAAACAGGCCAGATTATAACTGAGGGTAACCTGTGACCTTTTGCCATCTCCAGTGTAAAACAAGAGGATGTCCCCGTTTTCAATAACAATTGATCTGTGCTATTGGAGATGTCAAACAGGATTCACTATGTGTGTGTGTGTGTGTGCAGGCCACATAGTTCGCATGCCCAGACACGAGACTCCCAAAGCAAGTGCTCTACTTCACGGTAAACAAGCCAAAGGTGGGCAGCGGAAACGCTACAAGGACACCCGCAAAGCCTCCTTGTTCAAGTGCAACATCCCCACTGACACCTGGGAGTCCCTGGCCCAAGACCGCCCTAAGTGGAGGAAGTGCATCCGGGAGGGCGCTGAGCACCTTGAGTCTCAACGCTGAGAGCACGCAGAAATCAAGCGCAGGCAGCGGAAAGAGCATGTGGCAAATCAGTCCCACCCTCCCCTTCCCTCAACGACTGTCCCACCTGTGACATAGTCTGTGGCTCTTGTGTTGGACTGTTCAGCCACCAAAGAACTCACTTCAGGAGTGGAAGCAAGCCTTCCTCGATTCCGAGGGACTGCCTATGATGATGATGATGATGGTGTATGTGTGTGCATGTGTGTATCTGTCTGGTTCTCCTTTCTCTCTCTATTTCTCACTCATAATGTGTGTCATGTGTCCGTATATCTCTGTTTTTCTCTTTCTTGATCTCTGTTTTTCTCAATAGCCAACTTAAACATATCTTTATCAGTCCATCTGTTTATCTCACCTATCTCTTTCACTCCATCTCTCTTTATCTCTCCCTCTCTGCTTGTCTCTGTGTATCTATCTTTGTCTGAATTTATCTGTTTATTTCTCTCTGTCAGTCCTTCCCTTTCTCGATATCGCTCCCTATTCTCTGTCGTGTCCCGTATTTATCTCGTTGCCTATCTTTTTACATCTTTCCTTGGAACAAAGGATGCTGAGGGGAAACCTAATTGAGGTGTATAAAATTATGAGGGGCCTAGATAGGAAGGACCTATTTCGCTTGGCAGAGGGGTCAACAACCAGGGGGCATAGAGTTAAGGTAATTGGGAGGAAGATTTGAGGGGAACTTTTTTCACCCAGAGGGTGTTGGGGGTCTGGAACTCACTGCCTGAAAGGGTGGTAGAGGCAAAAACCCTCAGCACATTTAAAAAAATACTTGGATATGCACTGAAAGTGTCGTAACCTACAGGGCTATGGACCAAGAGCTGGAAAGTGGGATTAGGCTGGATAACTCTTGGTCAGCCGGC
Source organism: Pristiophorus japonicus (assembly GCF_044704955.1). NCBI lineage: Eukaryota > Metazoa > Chordata > Chondrichthyes > Pristiophoridae > Pristiophorus > Pristiophorus japonicus. The sequence continues at coordinate 13,179,304 of NC_091984.1, read as the reverse complement.
ACAGACATGATGGGTTGAATAACCTCCTTCCGTGCTTAAAGTTCTATGATTCTATCTCTCTCTTCATCTCTCTTTGTGTCTCTCTTGCTCTCCCCCCCCCTCCCATACACACAGCATCGTTTCCTCAGTTTAATCTATCACCCTCCTCTCATGTAATAAAAGCCACAACCTCAACACATATTTGTAGGGAAACTGGACAAAATGGCCTTTTCTCCAGATTTCTCTGTTGTGGTTCAGCGAGTTTTTAATTTCAGAGGCACTATGAAAGGATATGCAATGCTTTGCAGCGTTCTGGGCCTCCAGTCTCAGCGAGTCCCAGTGGTATTTACATTTGCCTTTACTCACGCATTTGAGGGCGGACACCTCGAGCACAATCTGCAGACATTCACAGCACAGAAATAGGCCATTCAGCTCAACAGATCCGTGACTGCGTACAGGCGCCACACGAGCCTCCTCCCACCTTCCTTAACCTCGCCCTGTCGGCATATCCTTCGAGTCCCTTAGCCCTCATGTGTTTATTGAGCTTTCCCAGTCGCCTCCACACACTCCTTGTGCCAGCGAGTTTCACATTCTCAGCACTGTAAAAAAAAAACGTCCAACAATATAAAATATAGCACGACACAATATGTGCGTGAATTTATCGATCCTTTGTTTCGTTAAGGCTGCATTTCTCCAGCTCCTCACACAGACTTCATTCTGCAACAAATATGAGAAAGAGTTAGTATCAGCTGCGTTTTGTGGGGTTATCAGGTAGCTGCCATCTTGCAGCGTACCTAGCGTGTATCGAGTATATTGATAAGTAGCTGAGAAAGGCTCAACTCCAGCAGGAATGGATGCCAATGTAAAATAATTAAAATACGCCTAACTCATTTGATCAGTGAATTTGGAGCAGTCACAACCATTTACTCGGTGGTCACGGGCACACAGCACAACAACACTCCCACATTGTCGGCGATTGGCACCAAATGGGCAACCTCACTCCGAATGGCCGCAGGATGGCAGGTACTGAGGGAGGGCATCCTTCTGAGGACACGTAGTAGGGGCGGAGTAAAGACAGCTTTACTTTGCGTCTACTTGGATTGCACTCTGACGTAAGACTGCCCGAAAAGTATTCAAATTCCTCGTACTCAATTTAAAAACCCGTCCCACTCCCCACCCAAGGTCTCACTGCACCTTCCCTTGGCCGAAACGCAATCTGTACTCCTCCAGCTCTGAGTTCGGGACCGGACACACAACGCTCTGCCCCCACCCCCACCAACCCACTTGCCTCAGCTCCACCTTCAGTGGCTTGGCCATTCAGCCACCGTATCCCACTCATGAGGGAATTGTCTTCCCAAAACTCCTGCCACGCCTCGCTCCACTTTCTACAGCCTCCTCAGAACCCATCCCTTAGTCCATGTCTTTGCTCACCTCTTCTTACTGTGCTTTGTTGTCTCTCTTGGCCCTCCAACCCTCCCAGTCCCTTTTGGGAAGCAGCTTGGGATGTTTCACCACATTAAATACTTTGCAGGGGCCCAGCGCAAAAACAGGCAGGACAGAAAAGCCATTTGTCACAGATACAGATTGCCTCTCCGTACTTCAGGTCATTCCAGGTGCCTTTTATAGCAACATTGGTACGGGAGCAGACCATACAGCCCCTCCAGCCATTCAATTAGATCTTGGCTGATCTGTACATCTCAATTCCATTTACCCGCCTTGGTTCCGTATCCCTTAACACCCTTACCTACCAAAATCAGTCACTCTCCGTTTTGACATTTTCAATTGAGCCCCAGTGACAACAGATTTTGGGGGGCGAGCGAGTTCCAGATTTCCACCACACTCTGTGTGAAGAAGTGCCTCCTGACCTCGCCCTTGAATGGCCTGGCACTAGTTTTAAGGTCATGCTCCCCTTGCCCCTTGCCCAGTGCTCAGCCGACTAGAGGAAGTGGTTTCAGTTGTGAATCGGGCTGAGAGCCAGTCAGGGCAGCTTTTGGCGCATGTTTTGAACGGGGCATGAATCGACCGAGCCGATTGGCCGGGAAGCGATACTGACAGCAGCTGTTTCCCCTGTGACCCCCCCCCTCTCACAGGCCATCGTGGATACCGTTGACAACCTGCTGAGGGCGGAGGCTCTGCAGTCGTGGAAGGACATGAACGTGACAGAGCAGGCCCACGCAGCCACGCTGCTGCTCGACACCTTGGAGGAAGGCGCCTTCGTCCTGGCCGACAACCTCATCGAGCCGACCACCGTCACGGTGCCCACCGAGAACATAGGTGAGTGGCTTTGCCGTAGCGCACAGAGAGAGAGATGACACAAGCTGGGCGGGGACGCGAACCGTGACAGCTCTTCCCGTTTGTAGAAAAGAAAAGGACTTGCATTTCTATAGCGGCCTCACTCGGCCTCAGGGCGTCCCAAGGCGCTTTACAGCCAATGACAGTACTTTTTGAAGAGTGGTCACTGTTGTAACGTAGGAAAACGCGGCAGCCAATTTGCGCACAGCAAGCTCCCACAAATAGCCACGTGATAATGACTAACTGGATAATCTATTTTAGACATGTTGGTTGAGGGCTAAATATTGGCCAGGAATCCAGGGAGAACTCCTCTTCTAAATAATCCCATGGTTGATTGTGTATGTCCTCCATCGTGCTGTAGTCAGACTAAGGTGAGGCCGTTGAGGGGGGCAAATGTCAGCGTTCCATTCTGTGGCAAGGCAATGCGGTGATCAGCAGCCCTTTCCTGAGCTGAGTAACCTGCAGATCGAAGGGTGGTCAGGCTGTTCAATTCTGGCCATGAGAAGGAAAAAGCCTTTGGGACTTTGCTCAGGAGAGGGTTTCAATCCGAGCCAACATCACGAGGCAGCGGATGCTGAGATCCCGCCTGGCATTTTGAAGGTCGTGGCTGGCTGTGCTTTAGAATGACAAGCCCTTGCACCCAGTAAGGTCGCAGATTATACATTCAGTTCGAAGCTTGTTTCCCAGCGTGAGCAAACATTCTCTCCATCTGATCATTCTTTGGGAGTCAGACGCTGTTCGATAGTATGTATACGGAGCCCGATTGGCACTAAAGTGGCCTTTCATTGCTTCAGGGATGCTTATTGCCCCATTTGCACCAGCAGGGTTGCACTGCCTGATACGACAGTATAGCACTGAGCCATTCACCTCTTTAGTAACACATTAAATGTGCTTTAGAATGACAAGCCCTTGCACCCAGTAAGGTCGCAGATTATACATTCAGTTCGAAGCTTGTTTCCCAGCGTGAGCAAACATTCTCTCCATCTGATCATTCTTTGGGATCCAGACACTGTTCGATAGTAGGAGTGCAAGTTTCTATTCCATAATAACGGCTGTGTTTCATGTCTCTGCATAAAACTCCTGCTCCTGTGTTCTGGAACGTTGGAACAGGAGGAGGCCAATCACCCCCTTGAGCGTGTTCCGCCATTCAGTTAGATTGTGGATGATCTGTAACACAACTCCATTTGCACTCCTTGGTCCAGTAACCCTTACTACCTTTGCCTCACAAAGATCTATCAATCTCAGTTTTGACATTTCCAGCCTCAACAGATTTTTGGGAGCAGGAGTTCCCGATTTCCACTATCCTTTGTGTGAAGACATGTTTCCGGACACCACCCCTGAACGGCCTCATTTTAAGGACACACCCCCTTGATCTGGACTGGTCCCACCAGTGGAAATAGTTTCTATCCACCCTAACCTCGGCTTCTCCCGATCTCCCTCGATGGAAGATTGCTGGAAAACCCTGCGGAAGTGGCGGATAGGCGCGTCTCTCCAGGGTTTTCCGACCCATCTTCCACTGACGTTACGGCAGGAAATTGCTTGCACGCCTGTGGAAATTCTACCTCCCAGTGCAGTGAAGCCACACTGACCATAATATACCCTGGGGTTGACTCCTGCACTGAAGTGAGGGAAGAGAAGCAGCAAGGCATCCCCACTTCCGATCACTATTCAGTAACCTTTTGCTGGAGAGTGAGGACAGAGTCACAACCCCAGCTTGTGATGTCCCCTGCAGGTGAGTAGCCTGCCAACTCATCGCTTCGGCCTGGACTAGTTTCAATCGCCTGGATGGGTCGGAGAGGAATTTTCCCAGATTTTTTTTTTTACCCCCAATTGGCCTGGGTTTTTATCTGGTTTTTGCCTCTCCCAAGAGTTCACATAGCTCCGATTGGGGTGGAATGTAGAATGTTTTAGTGTAAGGGGTGTCGCAGTTGTGTGGGGTGGACTGGTTGGGCTGGGTGCTCTTTATTGTTCCGCCGTTGTTCATAGGTTTATATGTAACCTTCAGGGCTGCTGACCGAGGGCCGTGCAGCTCTTTGTTGGCTGGCGCGGACACAATGGGCCGAAATGGCCTCCTTAAGCGCTGTAAGTTTCTCTGTTTCTACATGCACAATGGCCTCTTGGGCAAGGTACTAGACTGTCTGTACCCAATGTATGAGTCAGTGCTTTCAAGGGAAGAAGGAAGGAGATAATGGGTGGGGCAGGGCGGGGAGAAAGGATCACACACACAGCTTGGCATGAAATTAAACTTTATATTTGGCTTTCCTTTAAAGTAGGCACATCTGCGTTACAATTACAGGCTTGGTGCAGTGCTGGCTGAGAACTATGCCTGTCAAGTGGCAAACTGCAGAGGGATTTGTCTTTTGACCAGTTTCCATTAGAATGGAGAGGCAACTGGTTCTAAGTGCTCCTGCTGTGTACCATCCACGTCGGTACTTTAACACACATGCTTAGATTTTCCAATCCTTATTGGGTTACGGGTGGCACTAAAATAACACTGATCGGAAAATCTAGCCCAGAATGCGTTAAGAACCCTCCCGGTTTTAAATGTGATTGTTCAATATTGGAATACGTTTGAAATATATATGTTTTCGCCCATTCCGGGCGCCTCTTGATGGTGCGGACACATTCTGGGATACGCCTCTTGTCCAGCTGGCCATTTTTCCTGGTGTGATCCTCATTAGTGGTTTTTTTATCGGTGGAGTGGAGGGTGGGAGGTACCACAGCCTGAACCAATCACGTGCACACTTCTAGCGAGGCTCACTGCATTATGGGCTTTGGCCCACATTGCCGACGAAGGGCCAAATGGCCTACTCCTGTTCCTATTTCTTGTGTTCTTATGAAAGAGGTGGTCACTCATCCAACAGGTGCTGTCGAAGTACGTGTGCTGCAGTGCATCCTGCAGATGGTACATAACTGAAGCCACAGTAGCTTGGTGGTGAAGGGGATTCAATATCAAGTCTAGTGGCAGGGGCTTTGATCATACGGGGGCTGGATGGTGTCGAGCTTCTTGTGTTGTTGCACCTGCACCAATCCAGGTATTCCATCGCACTTTGGACTTGAGCCTTGTAGAGGGTGCCCAATCTTTGTGGGGTCAGGTGCTGAGCTAAACAGCCTCTAGCCTGCTCTTGTAGCCATAGTCTCGATGACAGTGTAATGTGGATAAATGTGAGGTTATCCACTTTGGTGGTAAAAACAGAGAGACAGACTATTATCTGAATGGTGACAGATTAGGAAAAGGGGAGGTGCAAAGAGACCTGGGTGTCATGGTACATCAGTCATTGAAGGTTGGCATGCAGGTACAGCAGGCGGTTAAGAAAGCAAATGGCATGTTGGCCTTCATAGCGAGGGGATTTGAGTACAGGGGCAGGGAGGTGTTGCTACAATTGTACAGGGCCTTGGTGAGGCCACACCTGGAGTATTGTGAACAGTTTTGGTCTCCTAACCTGAGGAAGGACATTCTTGCTATTGAGGGAGTGCAGCGAAGGTTCACCAGACTGACTCCCGGGATGGCGGGACTGACCTATCAAGAAAGACTGGATCAACTGGGCTTGTATTCACTGGAGTTCAGAAGAATGAGAGGGGACCTCATAGAAACGTTTAAAATTCTGACGGGGTTAGACAGGTTAGATGCAGGAAGAATGTTCCCAATGTTGGGGAAGTCCAGAACCAGGGGACACAGTCTAAGGATAAGGGGGAAGCCATTTAGGACCGAGATGAGGAGGAATTTCTTCACCCAGAGAGTGGTGAACCTGTGGAATTCTCTACCACAGAAAGTTGTTGAGGCCAATTCCCTAAATATATTCAAAAAGGAGTTAGATGAAGTCCTTACTACTCGGGGAATCAAGGGGTATGGTGAGAAAGCAGGAATGGGGTACTGAAGTTGCATGTTCAGCCATGAACTCGTTGAATGGCGGTGCAGGCTAGAGGGGCCGAATGGCCTACTCCTGCACCTATTTTCTATGTTTCTATGTTTCTATAACAGCTGGTCCGGTAATGCTTTTGATTTATGGTGACCCCCCTGAGCTGTTGATGGTGAGGACTCAGCGATGGTGGTGCCCTTATTGGGTCAGAGGCAGATAGTTGAGCGTTTTTTTTCTTGGAGATGGTCATTGTAAAGCGAATGTTTCCTGCCACTTGTTGCCCCAAGTCTGCATGTTGTCCATGTCCTACTGTAGGCTGGCATGGACTGCTTCTTTATCAGAGGAGTTATGAACACTGTAGAGCTTTCACTCCTGGCAGCGGGAAGTTCACTGATGAGGCAGTTGAAGATAGTTGGATGGAGGCCGTTGCCCTGACCTCCAATAAGCACAGCCATCTTCCCATGTGTCCAGTGTCACTTCAGCCATTGAAGGTTTTTCCTATTGACCCCAATTGACCTCAGCTTTGCTCCTCGGTGGCACACCCGGTCCAATGCTGCCTCGAAGTCTCCCCTCGCCTCTCGGGCAGTCAGCTCTTGTGTCCATGTGCGGACCCAGGCTGTGCCGAGGTCTGGAGCCGAGTGGTCCTGGCGGTACCCAAACTGGCCACCTGGTGAGCATGTCATTGGTGAGCAGACGGTATTGTTGACGACTCCTTCCATCACTTTACCGATGATTGGGCGGAGGCTGACAAGGGCGGTCAGTGGCCAGCTGAGATTTATCCTGTTTTATTGTGGATGGGACATACGGGGCTTGTCGGATAGATGCCAGTGTCCTGGTATAGATTGGCTGGGGCTGGGAGGACGAGCAGGATTTAACTGATTTCTTTTGGATGACAGATTCTTTGATATGGGATAATCAAGGGAGAATCCATATCCGAAATGCTGCAGAAAGATCTCACCCGTTGGCTATTTCTGGCCAAATAGTAAATGCATTTTAAAAGAACCTAGTTACAGACTCTCTGGGGGAAGGAAACAATAAGAGAGTTCTCCCATTTAGGGTGTCAGTGACAAATGGGAGCGAGAGGAAATCTGTCTCCATTGTGTTTCCGAATTGCATTCAAACTGCAAAATATATTTATATAATGAATGGCATTGTTTCTTTTTTGTCTGGTAGACTTGCAGATGTATTTTCCTTGTAATTAAATACAGTGCTGCAGGGCAGAAATTGCATAGTTTCAGTGCCGTGAGTGCAATACAGAGTGGGTACAGTGGCGTGGCGGTTGTGTTAATGGATTTGTACTCCAGAGACCCTGGACTAATAATCCAGACAACGCGAGTTCCAATTCCACCCTGGCAGTTTGAGAATTGGAATTTAGTTGTTTTTAAATTCTGGAACTAAGAAGCTGGAGTCAGCAAAAGTGACCAAGAAACTGTCAGATTGCCGTTAAAACCCAATCCGTTCACTAATATCCTTGTAGGGAAGGAAACCTGCTGTCCTTACCCAGGCTGGTCTTATCGGCACCCCCAGTTCCGCACCAGGTCTTAATTGCCCTCTGCAGTGGCCTCGAAGGGCCCACCCAGCTGCATCAAACAGAAGAAGGCCCACCACCAGCTTTTCAAGGCAACTAGGAGTGGGCACTTGGCTCCGCCTTGCCAGCGATGTTCACATCAGGAGAATTCATTAAAAAAATATAGCTATGGCCAAATGATCAGGCTGCCACTCTTGTCGTCCTACCCTACAACTGCCACTCGTAATTGAGCAAGAGCAGAATGATTCAGGGGAAGATACAAGGATCGGTTTTGTTTTACGTTGCACCAAAGCCGAGATTGTGACGCTGGCAGAGGTCATAGGGGCCTGTGGTGTTGTCGCTACCGAACCGTTAGCGGACAGATTGAGCAGAATGGCAATTGCACTGCTGTACCAAAGCCAACATCAGTTGCACGATCCGTGTATCGAAGAACACACCGCAGAAGGAGGCCATTCAGTCCACCGTGCTGGTGCTGACTCATTGAAAGAGCTTTCCAATTAGTCCCACTCCCCTGTTCTTTCCCCATAGCCCGGAAAATGTTTCCCCTGCAAGTATTTATCCAATTCCCTTTTGAAAGTTACTATTGACTCTGCTACCACCGCCCTTTCAAGCAGTACATTCCAGATGCTTAAAAAAGAATCTTGTCATCTCCCCTCTGGTTCATTTGCCAATTATCTTATCCGTGCCCTCTGGTTACCGACCCTCCTGCCGGTGGAAACAGTTTCTCTCGCCCCTCAAAACCCCTGGCCACCAGAGCACCGAAGCACAGGGTAAGTTGGGCCTCCGCAATGGCTCGGGTTAAGACCTGGCATAACTCGAGCGTACAGCTCACAGTGTTCCAGGTGCAACCCCAGAGTCTTTGCCGGGTCGCTGTGGTTAACCGTTCGGGTCGTCGTGATTATCGGCAGCGCTCCTGAGACTAGGGAAGAGAGGGAAAGAAATCCACCCGGCCTCGTGCTCCTGATCGCGTCGCAGCTGGAAAAGTGCACGTTGGTGGCGAGTGGGATCTGCTGTTGGAATAAGCGATCTCTGCTTTCAGCAATACGTGCCAAGTTCCTGTGATCTGAAAACGGAGCCCTGAGCTCACATCTGTTGTGAATTTCCAACCAGTTTCCTTCCCCATGATAGGATAGCCCGTCTCGACTCGCACTTCATCAAGGTGCCAGAGGATATTTAGTGACAAGTAAATTACAACCGTGACTGTACGCCACAAAGTACTTTATTGGCTGTAAAGCGCTTTGAGACATCCGGTGGTCGTGAAAGGTGCTATATAAATGAAAGTTTTTCTTTAACTAAACCGTACCTCACTGCTCCCATCTCCTCCCCACACACACAATGGTTGGGCACTTTTCGGGAGAAGAGGGAGACAAGACAAACTATAACGAGCATACTGCCACTCCTTAAATGTCAGGTTTTAAGCTCATATAAGGTGTCCATTAATGGGGTTAATAACAAAGTGGACAGGACAGTTCTTGTTTTGAAGAAGTGGCCACACTATAACTCGCTGCGGTAAATCGCTCGCCCCCAGAATTTCCTGAGCACCACTTTGAGGACCTGTCGTTACAGTCCCAAATCCGCGACCTCTACCATCTAAAAGGACAAGGGTAGCAGGCACATGGGAACACCACCATTTCCGAGTTCCCCTCCCAAGTCTCTCACCATCCTGACTTGGAAGTATATCTCCGTTCCTTTATCGTCGCTGGGTCAAAATCCTGGAACTCCCTCCCTGACATCACTGTGAGAGCACCTTCACCACACAGGCTGCAGTGGTTCAAGAGGGGGGCTCACCACCACCTTCTCGAAGGCATATTAAGGATGCGCAATAAATGCCGGCCTTGCCAGCGATGGCCTTGAATGAACAAATAAAAATTCCTCTCGAGGGGAAAGGAGGATGACAGCACAACAAGGATTTTTCAGCACATGTTATATTGTCTGATGCTTTTGTCATTTCAGTGCAGGGTTTTAAATAAACTGTCCCCTTTTCTCTCTCCCCTTCCTCCCCTTGATGCGGCTGACCCAGTCCTGGAGGTTGGCGTGCTGAGTACCGAGGGCCAGGTGAAAGACCTCAGGTTTCCCCAGGGCTACATGGGCGGAAACTCCATCCACCTGTCGGGCAACACTGTCAAACAAAATAGTCGGACCGGTAAGTGGCGGGCACACGAGTAGCAGGAATCTTCCTCTCGTAATCATTGTTGCTGTGCACTTGTTTGTTTTTTTAAAAAAACATTCTCTTTTCTTTCTCTGCAATGACGTGAAGGTAAGGACTCTTCCAGATGTTTTAGGTCAACTGCAGGTTTCTGCATTAGCTGCGTGGTTGGCCCGCGAATCCTGACACAGAACACCTGTATTCTGTACAGGTATGAAAGGGAAAGGGTTTGTCTTGTTTTTTTTAAATGGGACTTTTTTTCCCCTCCTCTTCCCCACCCATCCCCCCCCCCCCCCCACCCCGTTTCCTGGTTTGTGCAGCAAAGCTGGTTTTCACCCTGTATAAAAGCTTGGGGCAGTTTCTGAGCACAGAGAATGCGACCATCAAACTGGCGGGCGACGGGAGCGGGCGGAACTACTCCATCGCGGTGAACTCCCACATCATCGCCGCGTCCATCAACAAGGAGTCCAGCCGGGTCTACGTCACCGAGCCCGTGGTCTTCACCCTGGAGCACATTGACGTAAGTTTGCCTTTTCTCCGCTCATTGGCTGTAAAGTGCTTTGAGACGGTCGGTGGTCGTGAAAGGCGCTATATCAATGCAAATCTTTTTCTTTAATGAGTGTTTGACATTTTCTCGGTCTCTTTTTCATTCCCCCCCCCCCCCGCCCACCCCACCCCACCTCGCTTCCCTTTCAACTTGTTCCAGCCTGACAACTACTTCAACGCCAACTGTTCTTTCTGGAGCTACTCGGAGCGCACGATGATGGGCTTCTGGTCCACCCAGGGCTGCAAGCTGATTGACACCAACCGGACGCACACCAAGTGCGAGTGCAGGCACCTCACCAACTTTGCGATCATCATGGCCCACAAGGAGGTCGAGGTGAGTTGGCCAATGCATCGCGGGGCTCATTCTGCTAGAAGCTAGCGGCTAGTTTTTTTCTAAAGCACATCAAAGCAATTTTGATGGAGGAGTTGGGGAGAAACTGTTTCCACTGGATGGAGGGTCAGTAACCAGAGGCCACAGATTCTGAGGTAATTGGCAAAAGAACCAGAAGCGAGATGTAATGATCCGGAATTCACTGCCTGAAAGGGCAGTGCAAGCAGATTCAATAGTAACTTTCAAATGGGAAATGAATAAATACTTGCAAGGGGAACACATTTCAGGGCTATGGGGAAAGAGCAGAGGAGGCAGTACAGAGACGATGGGCCGAATGGCCTCCTCCTGCGCTGTATGATACAAGAGTCAGTTTTGGTTAACGGTGCACCAAAGCCGGAATTACGGCGTGGGCGGAGGCCATTTGGATCTTGTTTCCAGTGGCAGCAGGGTCGGTAACCAGAGGACACAGGAGGTTCATTGGCAAAAGAGCCAGAGGGGGGAAGACGAGGAAAAAGATATTTACGCAGCGAGTTGTTGTGATCCAGAATGCACTGCCTGGAAGGGTGGTGCAAGTAGGTTCAATAGTAACATTCACAAAGGAATTGGAAAGACACGAAGGAGAAAAAATTTACAGGGCTATGGGGAAAGAGCAGGGGGAGTGGGACTAATTGGATAACTCTTTCAAAGAGCCGGCACAGGCACGATGGGCCGAATGGCCTCCTCCAGTGCTGTAAGATTCTAAGATTCAGAGCGGCTTAGCAGCCGACTGATGACCCTTGAGCATTTATTTCCAACTGTTGCCTCATAATACTGTGCAGCTCTTTGGGGCGTTTCACTACATTAAAGGCGCTATATAAATACGAGTTGTTGTTGCTGCCGCTACCTTACATTTCAGGCAAATTCTCTCTTTGCTTTATATTTGTAAGCGAGTGTATCGCATTTGTGTGGGTGGACCAGAGGGTCTCTTCCTGTCTGTCGTTGTCTGTGTATTAAACCTGCCCAATTCTTCGCCTGCAGTTCTCCAGCGGGATGCACGAGCTGGTACTGTCCATCATCACCTGGGTGGGAATCGTCATCTCCCTCGTCTGCCTGGCCCTTTGCATCTTCACTTTCTGTTTCTTCCGAGGCCTCCAGAGTGACCGCAACACCATCCACAAGAACCTGTGCATAAATCTGTTTGTCGCAGAATTTATCTTCCTCATAGGCATCGATAAGGTTAACTACGAGGTAAGGTCCCGGCCTGGCTATTGATTTCCTGGCAATGCTGTTCTCGGGAAGAATTGACTTTGTTCTGAAATGGATACGAGTTTAAACATGACTCCGCTGTCAACCTCCGGTCTATCAAACTTGACTCGCCAGTGTTAAAGGCTTAGGACTCGAGCACTGTTTAACAGCAGCCATCTTTAACTGTGCTATCAGACAATCAGACGATCGGGGGGGCGGGGGGGTGAATTTCACAAATCAAGGCTTGTAGACCTGTGTGCATCGCATTCCTGCCAGCCACTGAGTGCAGCTGATCGGCCAGAGTATCCAGTCTGAAGCTGATTGCATAAAACTGCCGCTGAAAGATTGTTCTTCAATGCATACAATTTACAGCACAGAAACAGGCCATTCGGCCCAACTGCTCCATGTCGGTGTTTAAGCTCCACTCGAGCCTCTTTCCCACACCTTGCTTCATCTCGCCCCATCAGCAGATCTTTCTATTCCTTTCTCCCGCATGTGCTTATCTCGCTTCCCCTTAAATGCATCTATGCTGTACCCCTCAACTACTCCCTGTGATAGCGAGATCCACCCTCCATGAGTAAAGAGGTTTTTTCTGAATTCCTTATTGGATTTATTGGTGACTATGTTGGAAAGATGGCCCCTAGTTTTTGACGTCCCCACAAGGGGAAACATCTTCTCCATGTTGTGATATAGTATTTACGACATCACACACGCACAAGATGGCTCAACAGGAATGGGTCATGTGACCGCGTCACCTGATCCTTTTATTGTATTTACAGCAGTGGTTGCATTACATCGGTAGTCCACCAGGTGGCGCAGTAGTCCACTCGGGGGAGCTCTATCTTACACTTGTCTAATATATTCTCTGCCCCCCCCCTGCCCAACACGTTCGAACATAGGGAAGTGTCGGGATAGGAAAAGACCAGCTGGTCCATGCCGCCTGTCCCTGTGCACCTCATGACCGAAGACACTTCCTAGCCACTTGGGTGCCATGTGAATCTCTTATGGGTGCTTGATAACTGAAGGACTAGCTGATCCAGCGAGCCTGCTCCAATACAGCCACGATGCTCTGAGCAACGTGATTAACAGCACCCGTCACCCGCCAGCAGTCGTGTGATGGGACAGGCAAAAAGAAAGGAACAGATAACAATTAGAGGCAGGGGTGGGGGGGACGGGGAGAAACCTGGAGATTCCCCTCCAATCCCTCGAGAGGATTGAAACACGTCCAGAAGGCCACATTGGCCAAAACTCATATTATTTTGGTGCAGCTCTCTCGCAGCTCTACAATGAATCAGCATTCATTAACCGGGATTTGTCAATTCGTGTTACTTTAACCTTTTTTTTAAATTTTATTTTAAACAGGTTAACTCTGCCATTTAAAATCATTCTGATCAGAAAACCTCGGTCCATGACCCTTGCTGGGATTATGGTTGCAGGGTGCCGTGCCCAGTTTCCAGATGTGTACCCCGACAGTGGGTGCCAGTCACCCCCCTGGTACCATTCCCACTTGCCCTAGTCTCCAGGTGTGCACCATGACAATGGACTATTCAACTTCAAGGGGCATCACAACTCAGCTCAATGAAAATTGTCGGCGATTGACTTTGACCCCTGACTGGCTCCCTCCCACCCTCATGAACCGGGCTTTTGTTTCTGGCCCAACAGCTTTTTGGCTCCAGCTGCCGGCTCTTCACAGGGGGAGGGTTTTGTCCCCCTTTCAACACTTTGAAATTTGAAGAGCGGTGGTGGTTTCGCGATGATTGAGGCCCAGCATTTCAGTTCAGCTCCCCTCTCACAGTGCCTGACCCGCTAAGCACTAGAAGTGCCACAAATAGATTTAAATGAGCTGATCTTGCATGATTGTGCATGGTTAAATAGTGGGGTGTAAGGGCGCGCACTATCTCAGACACGCATTATCTGCACCCGAATGTTGACTGACATCCCAATTGAGGCAACCACTCTTGTATTTTGCGTGTCTCTTTTTTTTCTTTTTCCCTTTCTCTCTCCCTTGCTCTCCTTTTCCCTCACTCTCTCACTGATACGTCTGTGGTTCGTGAGCTTCTTAACATTCCTCTCGGGCTGTAGACATGCAGTCCAACAGTCTCTTTCGGCTCACTGCATCATTACTGTGTTGAAATCCAGATTCCCGGCCTGAATAAGTGATGTCGCACCCCTTGCCACCTCAGGACACCCCAAAACGCTTTTCGAGCCAATTAATTCCTTGTCGTGCTCTAACTGATTCTTTCCCGAGACACCCTCTACCCACGGAACTCCTTACTCCTTAGCTTTTCTTCCACCTTAAACCCAAGCTTGGCATCTCGCAGTCATTACTCCACGCTCTGCCTCATCCGTCTTTCGGATGAGGCCGCCCCGTTGCGCTCTCAGGTGGACGTAAAAGATCCCATGGCACGATTTCAAAGAACAGCAGGGGAGTTCTCATCCCCCGCATCTCGGTCAATATATATCCCTCAACCGAAACAAACAACAGATGATTGTTGTTGGTGGGAGCTTTCTGCGCGTGTTGCCCTACATTACACCAGTGACGACACTTCAAACAGTACTTCATTGGCTGTAAAGCATTTTGGGACATCCTGAGGCCATGAAAGGTGCTATAGAAATGCAAGTTCTTTTCGACAAACGGGAAGAGCTTTCACAGTTCAAGTCCCACCCACTTTGTTCTTTTGTTCTTTTTTGCTTTCCTTCTCTTTCTCTTTCTCTCTCACTCGCTCTCTCTCGATCTCTCGTGTGTCCCTCCCATCCACTCACAGATGCAACACATTTCAGTGCTATGCTGTACCATACTGGCACTGGGGAATAGAAGCACCAGGGGCATTGCATTTTTAGTCATTTTGAATGAAACAGCCCGCTATGAAATTGTTTTGAAGAAAACAACCAAAATTATGGAGTATTTTAATGCTTAATAACTCATCAACTCCTTGATAATTGCTATTCATTTACTTTTCTAATCTCCCGCCTCTACTCATCAAATATTCATATATTTCATATAATGATTCCAGAGGTCGCATAGATTAGATGCATATGCTATCTGCATTATGTTTTTTTAATGTAATTACATGGGAAGATGATGAATTATTTAAAAATTGCAAAATTTTAAATTGGGCTTCTGGTGATTTGTCATTTATATAAATGTCACTGCGGTCCATTGAATGGCGGATGTCATTATATCAACTTTTAAGAGGAAGTGGTGAAGAATGGATGAAGTTATTAGAATTAGATAGGAAAGTCTTCATTGTTCTTGCGCAGTGTGAGAAACATAGAAACATAGAAAATCGGTGCAGGAGTAGGCCATTCGGCCCTTCGAGCCTGCACCACCATTCAATAAGATCATGGCTGATCATTCCCTCAGTACCCCTTTCCTGCTTTCTCTCCATACCCCTTGACCCCCTTAGCCGTAAGGGCCATATCTAACTCCCTCTTGAATATCTCCAACGAACTGGCATCAACAACTCTCTGCGGTAGGGAATTCCACAGGTTAACAACTCTCTGAGTGAAGAAATTTCTCCTCATCTCAGTTCTAAATGGCCTACCCCTTATCCTTAGACTGTGTCCCCTGGACTTCTGGACTTCTCCCACATCGGGAACAATCTACCCGCATCTAACCTGTCCCGTCCTGTCAGAATCTTGTATGTTTCTAAAAGATCCCCTCTCGTCCTTCTAAACTCCAGTGTATAAATGCCCAGTTGATCCAGTCTCTCCTCATATGTTCAGTCCAGCATCCCGGGAATCAGTCTGCTGAACCTTCGCTGCACTCCCTCAATAGCAAGAACAACCTTCCTCAGATTAGGAGACCAAAACTGAACACAATATTCCAGGTGAGGCCTCACCAAGGGCCTGTACAACTGCAGTAAGACCTCCCTGCTCCTATACTCAAATCCCCTAGCTATGAAGACCAACATACCATTTGCCGCCTTCAACCCCTGCTGTACCTGTATGCAAACTTTCAATGACTGATGAACCATGACAACCAGGTCTCGTTGCACCTTCCCTTTTCCTAATCTGCTACCGTTCAGTTAATCTGTCTTTGCGTTTTTGCCCCCAAAGTGGATAACCTCACATTTATCCACATTATACTGCATCTGCCATGCATTTGCCCACTCACCTCACCTGTCGAAGTCACCCTGCAGCCTCTTAGCGTCCCCCTCACAGCTCACACCACCACCCAGTTTAGTGTCATCTGCAAATTTGGAGATATTACACTCAATTTCTTCATCCAAATCATTGATGTATATTGTAAAGAGCTTGGGTCCCAGCACTGAGACCTGCGGCACTCCACTAGTCACTGCCTGCCATTCTGTAAAGGACCCGTTTATCCTGACTCTCTGCTTCCTGTCTGCCAACCAGTTCTCTGTCCACGTCAGTATATTACCCCCAATACCATGTGCTTTAATTTTGCACACCAATCTCTTGTGTGGAACCTTGTCAAAAACCTTTTGAAAGTCCAAATACACCACATCCACTGGTTCTCCCTTGTCCACTCTGCTAGTTACATCTTCAAAAAATTCCAGAAGATTTGTCAAGCATGATTTCCCTTTCATAAATCCATGCTGACTTGGACCGATCCTGTCATTGCTTTCAAAATGCACTGCTATTTCATCCTTAATAATTGATTCCAACATTTTCCCTACCACTGATGTCAGGCTTAACCGGTCTATAATTACCCGCTTTCTCTCTCCCTCCCTTTTTAAAAAGTGGTGTTACATTAGCTACCCTCCAGTCCATAGGAACTGATCCAGAGTCGATAGACTGTTGGAAAATGATCACCAATGCATCCACTATTTCTAGGGCCATTTCCTTAAGTACTCTGGGATGCAGACTATCAGGCCCCGGGGATTTAACGGCCTTCAATCCCATTAATTTCCCTAACACAATTTCCCGTCTAATAATGATATCCTTCAGTTCCTCCTTCTCACTCGACCTTCGGTCCACAGTACTTCCAGAAGGTTATTTGTGTCTTCCTTCGTGAAGACAGAACCAAAGTATTTGTTCAGTTGGCCTGCCATTTCTTTGTTCCCCATTAAAAATTCACCTGAATCGACTGCAAGAGACCTACGTTTGTATTCACAAATCTTTTTTTCTTCACATATCTATAGAAGCTTTTGCAGTCAGTTTTATGTTCCTGGTAAGTTTCTTCTCGTACTCTATTTTCCCCCTCTTAATTAAACCCTTTGTCCTCCTCTGCTGAATTCTAAATTTCTCTCAGTCCTCAGGTCTGCTGCTTTTTCTGGCCAATTTTTTTGCCTCTTCCGTGGATCTAACACTATCCTTAATTTCCCTTGTTAGCCACGGTTGAGCCACCTTTCCCGTTTTATTTTTATTCCAGACAGGGATGTACAATTGCTGGAGTTCATCCATGTGATCTTTAAATGTTTGCCATTGCCTATCCACTGTCAACCCTTTAAGTATCATTTGCCAGTCTATTCTAGCCAATTCACGCTTCAAACCGTCGAAGTTACCTTTCCGTAAGTTCAGGACCCTAGTTTCTGAATTAACTGTGTCACTCTCCATCTTAATAAAGAATTCTACCATGTTATGGTCACTCTTCCCCAAGGTGTCTCGCACAACAAGATTGCTAATTAGTCCTTTCTCATTACACATCACCCAGTCTAGGATGACCACCTCCCTGGTTGGTTCCTTGACATATTGGTCTGGAAAACCATCCCTAATATACTCCAGGAAATACTCCTCCACCGCATTGCTACCAGTTTGGTTAGCCCAATCTATATGTAGATTAAAGTCACCCATGATAACTGCTGTAGCTTTATTGCTTGCATCCCTAATTTCTTGTTTGATGCTGTCCCCAACCTTACTACTACTGTTTGGTGGTCTGTACACAACTCCCACTAGCGTTTTCTGCCCCTTTGGTATTTCGCAGATCCACCCATACCGATTCCACATCATCCAAGCTAATGTCCTTCCTTACTATTGCATTAATTTCCTCCTTAACCAGCAACGCCACCCCGCCTCCTTTTTCTTTCTGTCTATCATTCCTAAATGTTGAATACCCCTGGATGTTGAGTATCCAGCCTTGGTCACCCTGGAGCCATGTCTCCATGATGCCAATTACATCATACCCGTTAACTGTTATCTGCGTAGTTAATTCATCCACCTTATTCCGAATACTCCTAGCATTGAGGCACAGAGTCTTCAGGCTTGTCTTTCTAACACATTTTGCCCCTTTAGAATTTTGCTACACTGTGGCCCTATTTGCTTTTTGCCTTAGGTTTCTCTGCCCTCCACTTTTACTTTTCTTCTTTCTATCTTTTGCTTCTGCCCCCATTCTACTTCCCTCTGTCTCCCTGCATAGGTTCCCATCCCCCTGCCATGTTAGTTTAACTCCTCCCCAACAGCACTAGCAAACACTCCCCCTAGGACATTGGTTCCAGTCCTGCCCAGGTGCCAACTGTCCGGTTTGTACTGGTCCCGCCTCCCCCAGAACCGGTTCCAATGTCCCAGGAATTTGAATCCCTCTCTGCTGCACCACTCCTTAAGCCACGTATTCATCTGAGCTATCCTGTGATTCCTACTCTGACTAGCACATGGCACTGGTAGCAATCCTGAGATTACTACTTTTGAGGTACTACTTTTTAATTTAGTTCCACGCTCCCTAAATTCGTCTTGTAGGACCGCATCCCTTTTTTTAACCTATATCGTTGGAACCTATATGCACCACGACAACTGGCTGTTCACCCTCCCTTTTCAGAATGTCCTGCACCCGCTCCGAGACATCCTTGACCCTTGCACCAGAGAGGCAATATACCATCCTGGAGTCTCGGTTGCGGCCGCAGAAACGTCTGTCTATTCCCCTTACAATCGAATCCCCGAACACTATAGCTCTCCCTCTCTTTTTCCTGCCCTCCTGTGCAGCAGAGCCACCCATGGTGCCATGAACTTGGCTGCTGCTGCCCTCCCCTGATGAGTCATCCCCCTCAACAGTACCCAAAGCGGTGTATCTGTTTTGCAGGGGGATGACCGCAGGGGACCCCTGCACTACCTTCCTTGCACTGCTCTTCCTGCTGGTCATCCATTCCCTATCTGGCTGTGTACCCTTTACCTGCGGTAAGACCAACTCACTAAACGTGCTATTCACGTCATTCTCAGCATCGTGCATGCTCCAGAGTGAATCCACCCGCAGCTCCAGCGCCGCAATGCGGTCCGTTAGGAGTTGCACCCGGACACTCTTCCCGGTCACGTAGCCATCGGGGACACTGGAAGCGTCCCTGACTTCCCACATAGTACAGGAGGAGCATAACATGTGTCCGAGCTCTCCTGCCATGACTTAACCCCTAGATAAACTTAATTTGGCAACAACAATGCTAAAGGTTACTTACTGATAAAGAAAAGAAAAAGAAAAAAAAAAACTACTTACCAATCACGAGCCAATCACTTACCCCCTTGGCTGTGACGTCACCTTTCGATTTCTTTCTACTTTTTTGCCTTCTCTCCCTGCTGCTCGCACTCCCGCCTCTCCGATGCGTTGGGCCTTTTGTCGGCCTCCGACGTCCCCGGACTCCCTGCTGCTCGCTGTTGATTTCCCAGTGCACTTGCCATCAGTAAAGCAGCTTGACTTTCCTCCCCGGAAACGGGCGAGGATCTCATTCCGGTGTTTTGTTATTTTGCCGGGCGAGGACGGGGTCAGACTGGGTTGCGCTGCACCCAGTGGTAGAATAGCTGGCTGATGCCTACCGTTTTAGCAAGGTGTGTGGGAGGACACGTCCAGTGCACAGGAAGCTGTGCTCCCTTGGTTGGGGAGGAAACGCAGGAAGTCGAGAATTCTGTATTTTCTCCGAGGCGATCTGCCGAAACTCACGCGATTCCTCCCACGGTTTTTGAAGGTGCCTTTCTCTTGTTTCAGATCGCTTGTTCCATATTTGCTGGGTTTCTGCACTTTTTCTTCCTGGCTGCCTTTGCTTGGATGTGCTTGGAAGGCGTTCAGCTCTATCTCATGCTGGTGGAGGTCTTTGAGAGTGAGTACTCTCGGAAGAAGTACTTTTACCTCAGCGGCTACCTCATTCCGGCTCTCATCGTGGGAGTCTCGGCGGCTGTTGACTACAAGAGCTACGGGACGAAGAAAGCGTAAGTAGACATCAGGCAGCTCACACATTCCTCGCCAACTGCTCGGTACGGAATGTAGTCTTAATTCACCCAATGGTGGATCCCATTACTTTGTTAAAAATTAAGGTGTTGTACAAGTGCCTTTCAGGATAGCATGGCAGGAAAGTGTTCCTCTTAACAATAGATGTTTTGATGTGCAGTTCATTGTATCTGGTGCTTTGTCATTCTTCATCAATTGCGAGTATCATTTAAAGGACAGCACCTTTAGCGTGGGACAGCATTGAGTGCGCTGCAATTAGCCTCAGCACCTCGGGGGCTGGGTAGGGGAGAGACCTGGGTAGAGTGGGGAGAGACCGGGCGACCTGGGTAGAGGGGGCGAGACCTGGGTAGAGGGGGGAGAGACCTGGGAGGGGGGGGGGGGGGCGGGGAGCCTGGTTAGGGAGGGGGGGAGACCTGGGTATGGGGCGGGGGAGACCTGGATAGGGGGGTGGGGGAGACCTAGTTAGAGGGGAGACCCTTGTTCCTGGTTACCCGTCCACAGCTGGAAAGTTGCCACTTGTGGGCAGGGTTGCGATGCGTCCTCCATGTCAGATATCCTGCACAAAACCCGGTGTCCAGACTCGTACGTGAAGAACGACTGTCTGAATGAGGCACTGGGCAAGCACCAGTGGCTCCTCGCCGGTGTCCATCAGTCGCATCCCGGCAAGGACTCGAGGTCCTCGGGAGTTGCGGGGGAGCAATGGAATGGACCTCCTCGGGGTTTTGGGAAATATTTTGACGTCCTCATTGGAAATCCATAGATCCAATTGGCTAATTGAAGAGTAGTATTTGTCAGAAGTTGACCAGACAGGTAAATCAAACATCCAGGTTAAATCCCTAGAACTCAAAATTTGTCGATGACACTTGGAAGTATAGTGAACAGTGAGGAGGATAGTGATAGACTTCAAGAGGGCAGAGACAGGCTGGTGGAATGCATGGACTCGTGGCAGATGAAATTTAATGCAGAAAAGTGCGGTGATACATTTTGGTAGGAAGAATGAGGAGAGGAAATATAAACTAAAGGGTACAATCCTTAAGGGGGTGCATGAACCGAGAGACCTGGGGGTATATGTGCACAAATCATTGAAGGTGGCAGGGCAGGTTGAGAAAGCGGTTACAAAAACATACCAGATTCTGGGCTTCATAAAAAGAGGAACAGAGTACAAAAGCGTGGAAATTATTATGACCCTGTCAAAAACACTGGTTCTGCCTCAACTATAATTTTGTGTCCATTTCTGGACACTGCACTTTAGGCAGGATGTGAAGGCCTTAGAGAGGGTGCAGAAAAGACTTACAAGAATTATTCCAGGGATGAGGGACTTCAGTTACATGGATAGACTGGAGAAGCTGGGGCTGTTCTCCTTCGAGCAGAGCAGAATGAGAGGCGATGTGATAGAGGTGTTCAAAATCATGAGGGGTCTGGACAGGGTAGCTCGAGGGAAACTATTCCCATTGGCGGAGGGGTCGAGAACCAGAGGGCACAGATTGAAGGTGATTGGCAAAAGAACTAAAGGCGACATAAGGAAAAACTTTTTTACGCAGCGAGTGGTTAGGATCTGGAATGCACTGCCTGAAACGATTGCGGAGGCAGACTCAATCACAGCTTTCCAAAGCGAATTGGATAAGTACCTGAAGGGAAAAAAAAAATGCAGGGCTACGGGGAAAGGGCGGTGGCGTGGGAGGAGCTGAAGTGCTCTTGCAGAGAGCCAGCACGGGCTCAATGGGCTGAATGACCTTCCGTGCTGTAACCATGCTATGATGATTCTAACTCCCCTACCCAGAGGCACTGTGGGAGCATCTTCACCACATGGGCTGCAGCGGTTCAAGAAGAGAACCCACCACCAACTTCTTGAGGGCAATTAGGGGAGGGACAATCACTCCCCAGAATGAAGCTCAAGAAACGATTTTTAGTGCGATGTAAATGGAAATTTCTTTCAATGTGGATTTTATGTTGAGTGCACGTCTCTCCTCTCACTGCAGCTGCTGGCTGAGAATTGATAACCATTTCATCTGGAGTTTCCTTGGGCCCGTTTGTTTTATCATTTTGGTAAGTTGGCAATTGACATTTTGTTTTCTTCTTGCTATTTGTTTTGTTATTCATAGTCCGATTGGCCGGAGATTGGGGTTTTTGGACTTTGTTAACCCAAGAACAATGGCCTTTGTTAGCACAGAGCAGATTTTGGAGGGAAGGGAACTTTCAACACCATGGGATGCAAGGCGTGATTTTCCAGTAGCGTGCTGAGTGATACTTCCACTTGCTATCAAACAGATGTCCCACCTTTTGCTTCTAATTCTGGGTTATTATGTAAAATATAAGGCAGGTCAGGAAATTGAGCTAATGGCACCAAGATTATACTTTTAAAAGAGCAATTCCCAAGGAGCAGATATATTTTGGGAATAATAAATGAAAAGATATTTCTGCTTTTAGTTTCTACTTTTCTTCCCAATCTCACTTGAAGGTGCTGAGGAGTTGGGTCTACATTGCCCGATACCCCAGCATCCTCGGGTCAAGTGACCGATCATTATGTGAGAACGTGGATAGTGAGTACTTGGGTTCCAGGGTATCACAGCTGAGGCAGACCCTATGTAGACTCCAACAAGGCAACCCGCTTGATTGGCACCCCATCCACCACCATAAACATTCATTCCCTCCACCATCGGCGCACCGTGGCTGCAGTGTGTACCATCTACAAGATGCACTGCAGCAACTCGCCAAGGCTTCTTCGGCAGCACTTCCCAAACCCGCGACCTCTGCTACTTAGAAGGACCAGGGCAGTGGGCGCACCACCATCTCCACGTTCCCCTCCAAGTCACACAACATCCTGACTTGAAAATATATCGCCGTTCCTTCATTGTTCCTGGGTCAAATTCCTGGAACTCCCTCCCTAACGGCATGGTGGGAGTACCTTCAGCAGCGGTTCAAGAAGGCGGCTCACCACCATCTTCTCGAGGGCAATTCGGGATGGGCAATAAATGCTGACCTTGCCAGCGACGCCCACATCACAGGAATTTTAAAAAACACAGTATAGGAATAATGAGCACCGATCCTGGCAGTGAGCCTCCCTCCTTAGCTTCGGGATGAAAGAACATTTCTATAACACCTTTCAGCCATCAGGATGTCCCAAATAGCTTTACAATCAATGAAGTACTGTTTTGAAATGTAGTCACTGTCGTAATATAATCAGGGGTATGTTAGCATTGTGGTTACATTACTGGACTAGTAATGCAGAGGTCTGGACTAATGATCAGGAGACGTGAGTTTAATTCCCACCATGGCAGCTGGAGAATTTAAATTCCGTTAATAAATAAATCTGGAATAAAAAAATCTCGTAATGGTGACATTAAAACTACCGGATTGTTGTAAAAGCCCATCTGGTTCACTAACATCCTGTAGGGAAGGAAATCTGCCGTCCTTACCTGGTCTGGCCTAGATGTGACTCCAGACCCACAGCAATGTGGTTGACTCTTAACTGCCCCTCTGAAATGGTGGCTCACCACCTCCTTCTCGGGGCCAATTAGTAAAGGGCAATAAATGCTGGCCTTGCCAGTGACACCCACATCCCATCAATGAATACATTTTTAAAACCGCAGCAGCTAAATTGCGCACAGCAAGCTTCCACAAACAGCAGTGTGACAATGCCCGAGTAATCTGTTTTATTTTTAGTGATGTTGGCTGAAGGATAAATATTGGCCAGGACACTGGGGAGAACTCCCCTGCTTCTCTTCGAAACAGTGCTGTGGGATTCTTTGTGTCCACCTGAGAGGGCAGACAGGGCCTGAATGGCGGTGCAGGCTAGAAGGGCCGAATGGCCTACTCCTGCACCTATTTTCTATGTTTCTATGTTTCTATGAAAGCCGGCGCCTCCGACGGCGCAGCACTCCCTCAGTACTGCACTGGGAGTGCCAGCCTAGATTCTGTGCTCAGGTCTCTGGAGTAGGACTTGAACCCACGACTTTCTGACTCGGGCGAGAGTGCTTCCCACCGAGCCAAGGCTAACAGGAGTGTTGAGACCAACTGCAGCAACCCTACTCAGCCGCCTCTGTTTGTCATAAATAAGCAGTTTGTCAGAATAATGTCCCTGGCACCAGTGTGCACAGAGCAGGAACTCGTACGTGACTCCGGCAAACAGAGCCTCACAGCTGAAGTCTTTTCTTTTAACGACCAAAAATCAAAGAATCCAAGTCGTGGGAATGTCTTTTCAACGGGATTATTGAGTTTTCCTTGACTGGTAATTTGGTGTTGATGGTGCCCCGGTTACATAACGTGGCTGTTGTTGTGCTGAACTTGTTCTGTAAAGTCAGTTCCTCTCAGACTCTGCTGCCCATATCCTAATTTGCATCGAGGCCCATTTACTCATCTCCTGCACTCCCTGACCTGCACTTGTTCCCGGTAACCTCCTCCAGCCCTACAACCCTCTGAGATCTCTGTGTTCCTCCACTTCTGGCCTCTTGAGCATCCCTGATTTCTTTCGTCTCACCATTGGCAGCTGTGCCTTCAGTTGCCTGGGCCCTAAGCTCTGGAATTCCCTTCCTAAACCTCTTGGCCTCTATCCCCTCCTTTAAGACGATCTTTAAAACCTAACTCTGTGACCTTTTGGTCACCTCTCTCTTCATGTGGCTTGGTGTCAAATCATCTCTGTGCTCCTGAGAAGCACTGTGGAACGTTTTACTACGGTAAAGGTGCTATATAACTGCAAGTTGATGTCGGCAGAGAGTTTTGTTTGACATCAATTATTAACTTGGATAGAAAGAAAGACTTGGATTTATATAGCGCCTTTCACAACCACCGGTGTCTCAAAGCACTTTACAGCCAACGAAGTACTTTTGGAATGTAGTCACTGTTGTAATGTGGGAAACGCGGCAGCCAATTTGCGCACAGCAAGCTCCCACAAAACAGCAATGTGATAATGACCAGGTAATCTGTTATTTTTATCATGTTGATTGCGGGATAATTATTGGCCACGACACCGGGGAGAACTCCCCTGCTCTTCTTCGAAATAGTGCAATGGGATCTTTTACATCTCATCTGAAAGATGGCATCTCCGACAGTGCAGTGCTCCCTCAACATTGCTCTGGGAGTGTCAGCCTGGAATTTATTGTAACTGCCGCGATATTGGTGACTGCAGGCCAGAGCAAGAGTAATCTGTTAAGAGCCCGGCTGAATGGTACTCAGGACACATTGGCCATACGTGCCCACAGCAGAATCGTCTTTTCCCTCGCATGGCATCGTTATCCACTCACGAATCATTTAGTCCTGCGACTGAAGGGGACCAGGGAGGCAGCAGTATTCCCAACACTGGAATGAAAACAGCGATCGCAATCAAAGGGCAGTAGGACAGTTCCTGTGAGTAATTCTACTCTTCCAATTGCTTTGCCCTCTCACCGTCCCACCAGGCTGAAAGACAAACTGGGAGGTGGGGGTGGGGGTCTGGAATATTACCTTGCATGTTATAGAACACAATGGAGGATGGGAACTGTGTTCATTAAGAGATATCTGGGAGGGTTCAAGGCACATGGAAACCTAGTGAATCATTTGTATGGTGGAATATCATAAACTGTCTGCTCTAATGTATTTGTAAAGCTGTTTCTCCCCACCCCCCCCCACCCGCCCACAACATGCCCAAATATTCCCACTAATAGAAGCCCCCCTTCTCTCCCACACAAAGGGACAATTATATCAGCTTCCAGCATTCCTTTGAACTGCTGTGCCTGTGGCCTGAAGGTTATCATATCTATGAGCAAACTGTGCACACATAATGAGCATTGGGATACCATTAGTATGCCTGAAATGCTTTAATGAAAGCTTGGATCATGGTACGTCAATAGCTGTACTTATCATTTCGACAGCTCCATCTGCACCGTTAAT
Source organism: Pristiophorus japonicus (assembly GCF_044704955.1). Taxonomy (NCBI): domain Eukaryota; kingdom Metazoa; phylum Chordata; class Chondrichthyes; family Pristiophoridae; genus Pristiophorus; species Pristiophorus japonicus. The sequence continues at coordinate 13,153,423 of NC_091984.1, read as the reverse complement.
ATTTAATTCGGTTCACTCAGAGTTCAGTCTCGCACACACGCTCTCTGAGCCTTTCTTCCGCGAGCAATCTCGCGGCCCGTCGGTCCTGGAGAGAGGAATGTTTTTTTTTGCATGGCTGGCAGCGAACAGTCCTCAGAAACAAGCCAGCCACTTTCAGTAGGAAACGGACGGGTGGGCTCCGGGGAGGCTACAGGGAGTGGAAACATGTTTGGTTCAGATAGGTTACTTTCGAACGGTGTTTCGCTGCTCGTCTCTCATTGTATCCATGTCAGCTCTGCGGGCTGTGTGAAATGAATTTTAAACTGTTCCAAGCTTGTGGTGGATGTGATTTGACTGGGCAGGTTGATGGCTATAATATACACTCTGCGCTCCAGTAAACTGTAGGCTACAGTTCAACTCTTTAAACTCCTGTAGATTGCTTCAGCCACTTACCATTTAGTGAAAAGAAAATGATGAGGCGATGACTTTATCTGCGTATTGCTCAGCCTCTCTGTTAGCTCCAACATCTTTGACAGAAGAAAAATGGAGAGTGAAATGGGATCAATAGTCTCAGCTTTGCCAGCAATTCAAATTCTCATCCTTGTCCTCGACTGCCTCCATGGCCTCGCACCTCCCTATCTCTGTAACCTCCTCCAGCCCAACAACCCTCTGCGATCTCCAATTCTGGCACCTTGCGCATCCCTGATTTTAATGTGCTTTCAGCTGCTGGGGGCCCTAAGCTTTGGAACTCCCTGCCTAACCCTCTCCACTGCTCTACCTCACCTTTCTCCTTAAAGTCGCTCCTTAAAACCTACCTCTCTGATCAAACTTTTGGTCACCTGTCCTAATATCTCTTTATGTGGATCAGTGTCGGATAGCGCTCCTGTGAAGCTCCTTGGGACATTTTACTGCGTTAAAGGAGATATATAAATGCAGGTTGCTGTGGTAACAAAACCAATAATTATTTCCCAGGAATCTGTAACGAAGGTGGGGATTTCCAGAAGTATATAAGCTCTCACTTTTGTTTTTTTGAAATAAGTTTAATGCACATTTTAAAATCAAATTAATAAACAATTTAAAACAGCGAGATCTTAAAAAACTTGGACTCTCTCACAGCTCGTAAATATCTCCCCGTTATTGACTTGCAACTTCATTTTGTAATGATGTATGTGCTCAGGAATTACACCGTGTAACATTTAAAAGAAGAAAGGGAATTTGTACTTAAACAGCGCCTTTCATGTCATCTTCTGAGACGGAAGCTTGTGGGTTTAAATCCCACTCTAGAAACCTGAGCACAAAATCTAGGCTGGCACACAAGTGCAGTGCTGAGAGAGTGCTGCACAGTCAGGGGTGCCGTCTTTCAGATGAGACGTTAAACCGAGGCCCCGTCTGCCTTTTTGGGCGACGTAAAAGATCCCACGGCACTATTTCAATGAAGAGCAGGAGAATAATCTCCGCTGTCCTGGCCAATATTTATCCCTCAACTAGCATTACTAAAACAGATTATTTGGTCGTTATCACATTGCTTTTTGTTGGATCTTGCTACGTGCAAATTAGTTGCCCCATTTCCTGCATTGTTACAACAGTGATTATACTTTTAAAAAAAAAAAAGGATTTAATTGGTTTTAAAGTGGCTTGGTATGTCCGGAGTTCCTGAAAGGTGCTATATAAATGCAAGTTCTTTCTACTTTCTTTCATCGAGTTACTTGTGAAGTGCAATCACTGCTCTGTCGATAAATGCAGCAGTCAATTTGCAGCCAAAAAGGTCCCCAAAGCAGCAAACAAAATAAATCTGGGGTTTTAATTGCGGTGATGGTTGGGGAGGAATATTGGCCAAGACAACTCTGTGCCATTCTTTGAATAGTACCATGGGACCATCTACATTCACCTGAACGAGCGGTTTAACATCTCACCCCACAATATTGCAGCACTCTTCTCATTCTGCCTGCAAACCGGCCTGTTAAAACGGTGCCACACTATCAGTATTTTAAACCCCTCCATATGCCCCGTTCTTGTCGGGTATGGGGGATTAAAATCAAAGTTCTGCACTCTCCTCCCCCACCAAACTACCAATGCCACATGTTGCTCCCCTTCTTAAAGTCCTTCCCTTACCTCTCTTAGCAGGCATTCTAACGATTCAAATGCCTGCAACCTTCTGATCCTCTTCCAAACCCATTAACACCTACCTCCTTTAATGCAGAAGATTTTTTATGCGAGCACATTAAAGTTGATACGATTTTATTATTCCAGGCAATAGACTTTCAACCCACGATGATTGTGTGAATTATTGAAAGAAGAGGGTAAAAAAAAGTCAAGCATTCCCTACTTGATTCACTTCGTAATGAATAGTCTGAGCAAAGAATGTTTTGAATATGTTGTAAGCTAAGTAGTTGCCTACATTAGCTTTTGTACTGAGCCATGTCAGAAAATCATTTCTTTTGACGTAGTTACTTTGGACCAAGTTTCCTCGAACTGAGCCGTACGTTCATAAGAACATAAGAAACATAATAAATAGGAGCAGGAGTAGGCCATTCGGCCCTTCGAGCCTGCTCCGCCATTCAATGAGATCATTGCTGATCTTCGACATCAACTCCTCTTTCCTGCACTATCCCCATATCCCTTGATTCCCTTACTTCTCCCATTGCCTGTGGGTTTGTACGCTATTGCGGTCTTGTGTAATGAGAGACGATTAATTGGCAATCTTGTGTGTGGCCTCTTGGGGAAGAGTGACCATAATATGGTAGAATTCTTCATTAAGATGGAGAGTGACACAGTTAATTCAGAGACGAGGGTCCTGAACTTAAAGAAAGGTAACTTCGATGGTATGAGATGTGAATTGGCTAGGATAGTCTGGCGAATGATACTAAAAGGGTTGATGGTGGATAGGCAATGGCAGACATTTAAAGATCACATGGATGAACTTCAACAATTGTACATCTCTGTCTGGAGTAATAATAAAACGGGGAAGGTGGCTCAACCGTGGCTAACAAAGGAAATTAGGGATAGTGTTAAATCCAAGGAAGAAGCATATAAATTGGCAAACCTGAGGACTGGAAGAAATTTAGAATTCAGCAGAGGAGGGCAAAGGGTTTAATTAGGAGGGGGGAAATAGAGTATGAGAGGAAGCTTGCTGGAAACATAAAAACTGACTGCAAAAGCTTCTTTAGGTATGTAAAGAGAAAACGATTAGTGAAGACAAACGTAGGTCCCTTGCAGTCAGAATCAGGTGAATTTATAATGGGGAACAAAGAAATGGCAGACCAATTGAACAAATACTTTGGTTCTGTCTTCACGAAGGAAGACACAAATAACCTTCCGGAAATACTAGGGGACCAAGGGTCTAGCAAGAAGGAGGAACTGAAGGAAATCCTTTTTAGTCAGGAAATTGTGTTAGGGAAATTGATGGGATTGAAGGCCAATAAATCACCAGGGCCTGATAGTCTGCATCCCAGAATACTTAAGGAAGTGGCCCAAGAAATAGTGGATGCATTGGTGGTCATTTTCCAACATTCTATAGACTCTGGATCAGTTCCTAAGAATTGGAGGGTAGCTAATGTAACCACAATTTTTAAAAAAGGAGTGAGAGAGAAAACAGGGAATTATAGACCGGCTAACCTGACATCCGTGGTGGGGAAAATGTTGGAATCAATTATTAAAGATGTAATAGCAACGCATTTGGAAAGCAGTGACATGATCGGTCCAAGTCAGCATGGATTTATGAAAGGGAAATCATGCTTGACAAACCTTCTAGAATTTTTTGAGGAAGTAACTAGTAGAGTGGTCAAGGGAGAACCAGTGGATGTGGAGTATTTGGACTTTCAAAAGGCTTTTGACAAGGTCCCACACAAGAGATTAGTGTGCAAAATTAATGCACATGGTATTGGGGGTAATGTATTGACATGGATAGAGAACTGGTTGGCAGACAGGAAGCAGAGAGTGGGAATAAACGAGTCCTTTTCAGAATGGCAGGCAGTGGGGTGCCGCAGGGCTCAGTGCTGGGACCCCAGCTATATACAATATACATTAATGATTTAGACGAAGGAATTGAATGTAATATCTCCAAGTTTGCAGATGACACTAAACTGGGTGGCAGTGTGAGCTGTGAGGATGATGCTAAGAGGCTGCAGGGTGAATTGGACAGGTTAGGTGAGTGAGCAAATGCATGGCAGAGGCGGTATAATGTAGATAAATGTGAGGTTATCCACTTTGGCGGCAAAATAGGGAGGCAGAATATTATCTGAATGGTGACAGATTAGGAAAAGGGGAGGTGTAAAAAGACCTGGGTGTCATGGTACACCAGTCATTGAAAGTTGGCATGCAGGTACAGCAGGCGATGAAGAAGGCAAATGGCATGTTGGCCTTCATAGCGAGAGGATTTGAGTATAGGAGCAAGGAGGTCTTACTGCAGTTATACAGGGCCTTGGTGAGGCCACACCTTGAATATTGTGTACATTTTGGTCTCCTAATCTGAGGAAGGACATTCTTGCTATTGAGGGAGTGCAGCGAAGGTTCACCAGACTGATTCCCGGGATGACAGGACTGACATATGAAGAAAGACTGGATCGACTAGGCTTATATTCACTGCAATTTGGAAGAATTTAGAGGATCTCATAGAACCATATAAAGTTCTGACGGGATTTGAGAGGTTAGATGCAGGAAGAATGTTTCCGATGTTGGGGAAGTCCAGAACTAGGGGTCATAGTCTAAGGATAAGAGGCAAGCCATTTAGAACCAAGATGAGGAAAAACTTTTTCACTTGGAGAATTTTGAACCTGTGGTATTCTCTACCACAGAAAGTTGTTGAGGCCAGTTCATTGGATACATTCAAAAGGGAGTTAGATGTGGCCCTTATGGCTAAAGGGATCAAGGGGTATGGAGAGAAAGCAGGAATGGGGTACTGAAGTTGCATGATCAGCCATGATCTTCTTGAATGGTGGTGTAGGCTCGAAGGGCCGAATGGCCTACTCCTGCACCTATTTTATATGTTTCTATGAACCCTCTTATACGACTGCCTCCTAATGGTGACAGTGAGTCTGTCGCAACATCAATACATTCTGATACTTTAAATTCATCCGTGTATTTTAATAAGTGTTTGGGCCCCTTTCTGCACAGCAGGAGCCTCCCCGTCACAGACTAACTGGTTGTGAATGGTCTGTTTCTGGGAATATTGATTTGAAAGGCAAAATAAATGTTTCAAATCAATGTCTCTTGTAACCGTGCTGTACTTAATATTCAATAGTTGGATTTTTCTGTTGAGGATTTAGCACAGTATTAAAACCACACAGTCAAAATTCATGCAAACCTTATATTTCCCTCAGGAAGGAACCTTAATGCTTACACGGGGAGAAGGTTCAAATCTTCTTTGCTCTTTCAAATCTAACACTGCTCATTAGTTATATAAGGAAAAGAAAAGGCCCTGGAATGTGCCATTCTGGGAACATGGGAACAGGAGTGGGCCATTCAGCCCCTCGAGCCTGTCCCACCATTCAATCAGTCCATGGCTTATCTCTATTTAAACTTGATCTTCCTGCCTTGGTTCCATAATCCTTACCCGACAAAAATCTATTGGTCTCAGTTTTGACGTTTTCAATTGATCCTCCAATCCCAACAACTTTTTGGGGAGAGAGTTCCAGATTTCCAGTACCTTTTGTGTGGAAATAAGTGATTCCTGACATCGCCCCTGAACGGCCTGGCTCTAACTTTTGGGGACCCACGTTTTGGACGCCCCAACCCCCAACACCACCAGAGGACTTAATTTTTGTTGGAAGCCAGGACTGATCCTTTATTTTGTCAACAGGTCAACATCATCTTCCTGATCATCACCGTGTACAAAATGGTGAAGCACACACCGACCTTGAAACCGGACTCGAGCAGGTTGGAGAACATCAAGTAAGTGGCGGGAATTGGGTGGGTGGGCGGGTTGGAGTGGGGTGGGGGGGGTGAAGAAACCCACAGTGTTGTTGCTTTTAAAAAATAAAACTCTGTCCATTGAGGAACTGGTTTCCAGGGAGACTGCAGCGCTCTGTGACTTCCTGTCTCCTCCCTTCCCCCTTCCCCCCCGCCCCCCCCCAACCCCAGCAACTGTGGCCGGGAGAGTGGTTCATATCTTCCATAACACGCCCGAAAGGTCAAGAGATGTTTACCAGCATTAGAGGGTAATTTGAGAATTGAACAGCAATCAAGCCGGTGTAAATCTCAGTCTTGGGGACTCAGGTTTGTCAGAAATGCAGTCATTTCATTTGGAATTTTAAAAACGCCGTGTGTGATGTGTGTTTGCCGTGATTTAATGGAGTTTGTTTTTGCTAAATGGCTTCTTTCTCCTGTATTCTGGAAAGAATTCCTTCGTAATCTTGCATTCTTAAGAGACTTAACTGCGTGTTTGTCGGCAGATAGGGAGGCTGTTCATTGTGTCTGTGATAACTGCAGGCTTAGCTTCTCGATTACATGTCAACTGTGTGGCACCATGTGATATTTGCACAGAATAATGATGGAACATGCTGTTTTTATAACAATATTGTGTGTTGTGGGAAATGCAGAACTAACAGTTGTTACAATCTGGATTGCGCTGCACTGCCTGAAAGGGTGGTAGAAGCAGATTCAGTAGTAACGTTCAAAATGAAATTGGATCTCCGCTTGGAAAGGATAACTTTGCAGGGCTACGGGGAAAGAGCAGCGGGAAGTGGGACTAATTGGAGAGTCCTTTCAAAGAGTCAGCACAGGCACAATGGGCCGAATGGCCGCCTTCTGTCCTGTATGATTCATCACCACACTTAATGTGAGAGAATTAAAATGTTCTAACCATATATAAAGTCACCTAACCTTCTCCCAGTGCAAACCATTGAAAAAAAAAAGTATTTTTTTATTGAGCACGTTATGTATGTCGAATACTTTGTGAGGGTCTGTGTGATATCATTTTTATTCCTATCTGTTAGCATTTGACTGGCTTAGCATTTTGCTGCCTTCACGTTTATGCACTGACGCAGCCTGTATCACACACATGGCCACAACATATCGTTTGGACTGCAGAAAAATAATTGAGTGCAGAAATCCCAAACCTCCGCTGATGGTACACTTGGTGATGCAATTGTGCGACTGAGCCATACAGACCAGAAGGCTATCCCAACCACCCGCTCCCCACCCCCACCAAGGTTGGAGTCAGGCCAGAGTTGCAGTCAGGGTGATTCGCAGCAGTGCTGCTATGGGACAAATAGGGTGAGGAGGGAGGGAGGGAGGGAGAGAGAGAGACAGAAAAATCTGTCGGGGTTCCTTCCCACTCTTGCTTGCTGCCTGTTGACTCCTGCTGCCAAGTCAGCGTCCTTGGGCGTTTGGTTGAGGCCGGGAGCTACAATGCACGCCGCTGTCAAATAGCCAGCCACCAACTGGGTGCGTACAAGCAAAAACAAAAAAAGTGCAGGAGCCCAGCAAGTGGTCAACACTTTAGCAAAGGGGAGAGGAGAGATGGCACCAAACTAGAAGCAAATGTCATTATTTGAATGATGCTGTAGTGTTTAAGACTGATGTTAGATGGCAGGATATGTGAACGCCATGTTCACTGCATGCTGCATGAAGAGAGAGAGCTAATCTGTAGGACCTCTCTCTCTTTCTCTCTCTTTTCTTCCTTGCCCTTTTGCTTCTTCTCATCTACACCAGTAATTACCGTGTATGCGATGGCTACTATAACACAGACTTACCCGGGTAAGGAAAAAAATCATGCATAAAAAAGACTATTATTAATGCATGATTTAATACTTTGTGGCTTGAGTAATTTTTTTTGACGACGTAATAATTACCTTAATTCTGGCCGCAAGTTTTCTAAACTTTTCTAAAACATGTTTGACAGTTTCCATATTAGAAATATTTGGATATATATCTAATAGCCGGCATTTGCCTTATTTTTTTTTTATATTTAAAGAAAACATTAATTTCTTCAAATATAATTGTGTAAGCGCTTACTTAAAATTCATTTTTGCATTCAATATTGTCTAATTTTTATTTTTGTCTCTCTTTCTGCTTATAATGCATTCTAGCTATGAGGATAATAAGCCACACCTCAAGTAAGAGCATTAGCCCGAAGCTAAATTTACAGAATCAGTTTATCGCTCCTTCCCGACGCGGGTTTCTCTTTTTTTTTCCCACACTGCTGCTTTTTTTTTTGCAAGAATCCTAGAGGTGCTGACAAATCTGTCTCTACTAACTCCACATATGAACTGCAACGGTTCAGGAAGAAGGCCCAACCACCACCAGCTACCATCTCAGGGCAACTAAGGATGGGCAAAACTAGCTGGCCTTGCCAGCGTCACCCTCATCCCAGGAACAAATTTCTAAGAAATGATCTTCTGGTAGTTGTTATTTTGTACTTTCATGTACAGTGTGAGAGATGGATTACCGTAAATCCTGAAACTAAATTTGGCCATTTTGTTTTTGGCCTGGTGCATAAAAGTAGGTCTCAGGCTTCATCTGTTCCATGGCTTGTTGAGATTTTAATTACCGTTCCATTTAGCAAAACAGCGTAAAAACAAAATGTGAGTTACATTACTCATGTCAAGGTTGAAATTCCTTATCTGCTATTGATTTGGGTCAACATCTGTTCGCATTGTATAAAAAGAATATAGCGGCACTGGAGAGGGTGCAGAGAAGATTTACAAGGATGATATCAGAAATGCGAGGGTATACCTATCAGGAAAGGATGAATAGGCTGGGTCTCTTTCCTCTTGGGGGGGAAAAAAAAGGCTGAGTGATGACCCAATAGAGGTCTTTAGAATTATGAGAGGTTTTGATAGAGTGGATACAGAGAGAATGTTTCCACTTGTGGGGAAGAGCATAATTAGAGGCCATCAATATAAGAAATCATCAACCAAGATATCCAGTAGGGAATTCAGAAGAAACTTCTTTACCCAAAGAGTGGTGAGAATGTGGAACTCGCTACCACAGGGAGTGGTTGAAGCGAATAGTATTGATGCACTTAAGGGGAGACTGGACAAACATATGAGGGAGAAGGGAATTGAGGGTAATGCTGATAGATTTAGATGGGAAAAGACAGGAGGAGGCTCAAGTGGAGCATAAACGCTGGCATGGACTGGTTGGGCTGAATGGCCTGTTTCTGTGCCGTATATCCGATGTAATCCTATGTAATTTTCGTTCAATCAGCAGCCAGTATACAGGTCACGCCAACACATAAAGGCGTCGATTGCTAATATCGCACAGTACCATTTCAACCCAAGCGCTTTTCATATACCTCTACTGGCTTAAAGTGAAGGTCAGTAACAAGAGTGGAAATTGCAAGTATCCCTCACATAAGCTGAAGCTCTAAAGTGACAGAAACCTGCTTAGAATCAAACTAATAGAAGGAGAGATCATGCACATCTTAATCTGCTTACTGGAGAAGGCAGCTGCAGTAATAACGATTAAAAGCTGCTGTTCGGATATGTCCTTAATGCGGTGCTTATATAGGCTTTAACCTAAGCAGGTTTATTTTCTTTTTGCCCCGCAGGTCTTGGGTTCTAGGCGCTTTTGCTCTTCTGTTTTTACTTGGCTTGACGTGGGCATTCGGATTGCTATTCATCAACGAGGAGTCTGTCGTAATGGCCTATCTCTTCACAATATTCAACGCATTCCAAGGGATGTTTATTTTTATATTTCACTGCGCTCTTCAGAAAAAAGTAAGTGACTCCTTTTGCAACCCGATGTCTAATTACCGCAGTGCTTTGTAAACTGTTCCACCTGGGACAGTGCTGCAAATATTGACATTATTGCAGGGAACCCCCCCCCCGCTCCCCTGGAAATATGCAGACGCAGTCTCTCGGACCCCAGTACATATTGATGCGCGCACATACGCAAGCAGGGACTTCTTGAAAATATTGACACGCGCACACATCCATAGACCTTTGAAAATATCAACAGATTCCTGGGTTTCCCCCCCCTCTTGGTACACACCCTGGACCCCTCGAAAATATTGGCACAATCCTGGCCCCAATGCCACTGCCTCCCCCTCCCCCTCTTGAAAATACTGACACACAGTCAGGAACCCCTTGAACAGTGACACATACCTGGGGACCCTTTGAAAATATTAACACAACTGTGTGGAAGCACCGTTCGGGCTAAAGAGTTCTGAAAACATCCTGCATCGGCCCCACTCAGGCGAGACTGTGATGTCAACCCCTCCACCCACCCCCCCCCTCGCCCCATCTTGTCCGACCCCAGTTTGAAAGCCTATGCACTAGATTCTAGCGTTGTACAATCTATTTTAAATCAATTTCTCAGTTTGGTTTTGAGATCTGTAAAGGGTTTTTCAGATGACCTGTATGCCAGAGCCATTGGCTAGTAATCTTTAATTAACATCTGTGCAAAACTATGAGGTGTTTTGACAGAGTAGATATGGAGACGCTGTTTCCCCATGGCAAGAGGGTCAGTAACCAGGGGACGCAGATATGAGATAAGAACCAGCGGGGAGGTGAGGAGAATTTTTTTTACCCAACAAGTTGTTATAATATGGAACACCCTGCCTGAGAGGGTGGTGGAAGCAGATTCAATAGTAAATTTCAAAGGGAATTGGATAATTATAGATTGCAGGACTATGGGGAAAGAGTGGGAGTAATTGGATAGATCTTTCCAAGAGCCGGCACAGGCACGATGGGCCGAATCATTCCATCTGTACCGTCACTATTTAGGGGTAGCCATTTTAACCTCACTCTCTCCTGGCTGGATTTCCCCGGGGTTGGGCGGAATATTTTGTATCCCTGACCATATATTGACGTCAATGGACAATACAATCAGGTGAGGGGTGGGGGGGGGGGGAGAACCAGCTTTGTGCCCGATTCCATCTGTTTCCTGGCAGATGGGTCAGTTTAAAACTGCCCCCGGGCCCCAAACAAATCGTTCTGGATAAGGTCTCTCCGGCTCCACAAGATCACACGCGTTGTGCACTTTGAACTCTGTCGCAGAGAAGAAGTGAACTGCAGATCAAACCCCATTTCCCAGTGCGATTCTATCACGTTGCAGCTTATGTTTTTTTCATTCATTAACGGGATGTGGGCATTGTTGGCAAAGCCAGAGTTTATTGCCCATCCCCCAATTGCCCCTTGAGAAGGTGGTGGTGAGCCGCCGCCTTGAACCGCTGCAGTCCGTGTGGTGAAGGTGCTCCCACAGTGCTGTTAGGGAGGGAGTTGCAGGATTTTGACCCAGCGACGATGAAGGAACATGCGATATATTTCCAAGTCGGGATGGTGTGTGTGATTTGGAGGGAAACTTGCAGGTGGTGGTGCTCCCATGCGCCCTGCTGCCCCTTGTCCTTCTCGGTGGTGGAGGTTGCGGGTTTGGGAGGTGCTGCCGAAGAAGGCTTGGTGAGTTGCTGCAGTGCATCTTGTAGATGGTACACACTGCAGCCACGGTGCGCTGGTGGTGGAGGGAGTGAATGTTTAAGGTGGTAAGTAGGGAGCCAATCAAGTGGGCTGCTTTGTCCTGGATGGTGTCGAGCTTCTTGAGTGTTGTTGGAGCTGCACTCATCCAGGCAAGTGGAGAGTATTCCATCACACTCCTGACTTGTGCCTTGTAGATATTGAGACAGAGTAACCAAAAATAGATACTAAACCTATAAGCTGAGCGTGAAAACCTTTTAACCTGCAGTTTAAAGAGATTTACTCAAACAGGAAAGGCAGAACTTGTTTTAAGGGCCGGGAGTTATATGACTATTCTTTTAAGGGCCCAGCATTATGGGATGGATGACAGACCGTGTTCACTCTGCCACTGTTTCGGGTGCTTGATGCTAATCACAGCTCCAACTGCCTTCAGTCTGGCGTATCCTATTCAAAGCAAATGTGTTCCACCAACTAAAGACGAGTGAAGCGCTGATTACAATCAGGCCCCAGGAGGGTTGCATTGAATTTTGAAACAAAAAATTAATAGATCCATTGTTCATAGAATCAAACAGCACGGAGGGAGGCCATTCAGCCCATCGTGCCCGTGCCGGCTCTTTGCTAGAGCAATGAAGCATCTCTTAGAGATTGGGACCAATAAAACCCTTAAAAATTGGAATTCAAAACTGATCACATTTTTATATTTAAAAGATAATTAATTTGTCATCTGAACCTTTCGCTAAGTATTCTGGCTTTTCTGTTTCTCTCCATCTCTGTTCTCCTCCACCGCCACCGCCCCCCACCCCCCCTCCCCCGACCTCCCGCCCCCGAAGCAATTTCTCAGTGCTTCGTGAGTTTTACTTCACAGCCGTTCTTTGTTCGTATTGCACTAGACTGTAAAAAGATGTCCCAAACCACTTAACAATTGAGTACTTTTTGAAGTGTAGTCACTGTTGTAATGTAGGCGAAGGTGGCAGCCAATATGCGCACAGCAAGCTCCCAAAAACAGCAAGGAGATTACGGCCAGATAATCTGCTTTAGTGATGTTGGTTCAGGGATAAATGTCAGCCTGGGGCATTGGGGAGAACCAACCTGCAAATAGTGCAATGGGATCTTTTACGTCCATCTGAGAGGGCAGACGGGGGGACTCGGCTTAACGTCTCATCCGAAAGACGCCAGCTTTCAGATTTGGGCGAAGAGGTAGGTTTTAAGGAGTAACTTAAAGGAGGAGAGGTTTAGGGAGGGAATTCGAGCTTGGGGCCCAGGCTGCTGAAGGCACGGCCGCGAGCAGAGGAGCGAAAGAAATCGGGGATCGCAAGAGGCCAGAATTGGAGGAGCGCAGAAATCTCGGAGGGTCGTAGGGATGGAGGAGGCTACAGAGATAGGGAGGGGCGAAGCCACAGAGGGATTTGAAAACACGGATGAGAATTTAAAAATCAAGGTGTGGCCGGACTAGGAGTCGAGGTAGATCAGTGAGCACAGGGGTGATGAGCGAGCGTATTATAATCACCAGCTTTTCCAGCTCGTAGTAAATACTTTTGGAGATATGGTTTAACCCGATCACGTAACCTCTCCTCATCTGCAGTTTTAGCAGAGGGGGTCGGCAGTTTAAAATGAGCAGGTTAACGCCCGCCTTAAGCCGGCAGGCAGCAGATGGCCAGACCATAGCGTCCAGCGCTGGTTTGCTGAAATAGCTGGATGGCACATTCTAGGCTATGGTTTCTTCTTCCTCGGCCCTCCCCTCTCCTCCCTCCAACCCCACTCGGCCCAGCGGGCAGGCGGAACAAGAGGTGCCGACGTGAGGAAAGGCCACTGGGGGTGGGGTCGGGGGTCCACACTCCGGGCGGCACGTCAAGTGGCCCGATACCAAGGTGAATCGAGGTGCAGGAACTATGCTTTATATTGTCCAGGTGCACGGGCAGTCTCTCAGCCAGCTATGTATGATCCACAGTCCTGCCTGTCCAATATACGCACTAAATACTTTGCAGTTCATGAAAGAACATTCTACCAGGGAATTCCAATTTGCTGTTAACTAGGCAATAAGACTTGCCTAACTAGATTTCACATTAAAAAAGAATGCGTGATGAGAAGCCAGACACTCCTCATTGATATTGATGTAAAAAATTTCATGTAATCATCATGATATTGTAAATCCGCTTCTAAATCTAATTTATGGGGGCTGTTTAAAGCTACATTTATTAATCTGTGTCAAATTTATTGCTGATAATTAAAAGTATATACATCAGTTTGCAGAATGCAATTGCCAGCTTTGCCAAAGCCATTAGAGGCCAATGGTCCCAGGTCTGATCCCTGGCCTGTGCCAGAAGCCATTGCAGTCGCTCCCAGCACCCTGGGTTAGGGTGGGAGGGAATCTGTCTGGGTTCCTGTTACTAACTGCTGTACAGGTTCCAGCTCGATGAGGGCACATGTGGGCTTTAGGTGTTGGGGGAAGAGTGGGGCGGGGGGGGGGGGGGTTTGCCCCGGGCTGTGATGCCTGCCGTTGGTGGAATAGCCTGATACCACTCGATGCCCAAACTCACAGGGATTAAGGTTGTCCGGCGGAAGTCTGCCAGCATCCCACACGTGTATGTCCATGGTGCGTGGGGAGGGGGGGGGGATATCCGTCATAAAGACCCCCACCCTCAGCAGTCTGCAAGCACTCAAAATCAGCCCCTCCTCCTTTTGTAACGAAACCAAACTTAACCCCAACCAGACCCCCGAAGCAAATGGCCAATGGTCAATCTTCAGGGGTTCAGGTCACAACCCTGACCACCGTGTGGTCCCTACGTGTGCCACTAAAGAAAGAAAGGGAAGATCGCATTTATGTAGCAGCTTTCACAACCTCAGGACGTTCCAAAGTGCTTTACAACCACCGAAGTACTTTCTGAAATGTAGTCACGGTTGTAATGCAGGAAACAACCAATTTGCACACAGCAAGCTCCCAAAAACAGCACTGAGATAATGACCAGATAATCTGTTTTAGTGATGTTGGTTGAGGTTAAAATATTGGACAGGTCACCGGGGATAACTCCCCTGCTCTTCTAAATAGTGCCATGGGATCTTTTACATCCACCAGAGAGGACAGACGGGGCCTCAATTGAACGTCTCATCTGAAAGACGGCACCTCCGACAGTGCAGTGCTCCCTCAGTACTACACTGGAGCTTCAGGCTGGATTTTGTGCTCAAGTCTCTGGAGTGCGACTTGAACAGACAAGCTTCTGGCCACAGAGACGAGAGTGCTGCCCACTGAGCCATGGCTGAGGCTGACTTGGTGTACCCTCACAAGGCCCAGGACACAGGAAAGCAGGGAGTCCTCACCGCTTGCCCCCACCCCTTCCAACGCGGGTGCCCGTTTGAGGGCGCAGATGCAGGCTTCACCCTTTGCAAGGCCCCGCTGATACATCTGCTGCATCCGCCACTCGTGCATCCCACCCTTCCGCGCCGGAAGAGCGGTGGCATTTCCCGCCCCAGCGCTTTCCGACCTCCTTTCCCACCCCGTTGATACTGACGGACGGACATGATATTTTCCCAGCCGGTGGTACGGAAACTAGCTTCTGTGTTCAAACCCAACCTGGATCCACGTGCAGGTGTGAGGGGATGATCGGCAATTCTCCCCGAGGCCAACAACAACATGCCAATTACATGGCATCTTTCACCTAGTACAACATCCCAAGGTGCTTCACAGGAGCGATTATCAAACAAAAAGTGGCACCGAGCCACTTCAGGAGATATTGGGGCAGGTGACCAGAAGCTTGGCCAAAGAGGTAGATTTTGAGGAGCGTCTTGAAGGAGGACAGAAAGGTGCAGATGTTTAGGGAGGGAATTCCAGAGCTTACGGCCCAGCCAGCCGAAGGCACGGAGGGGACGAAGGGATTGGGGGGAAATGCACAGGAGGCCAGAGTTTGAGGAGCGCAGAGTTGGAAGAGCATTGTACGGCTGGAGGAGGTAACAGATATGGGGGTGGGGAGGTAGTCAGCCCTGAGCTGAATGTTGTCTGGCTGTTTACATTTGCCTGGAGTGACAACCGTGCTTATCATGGGGTGGGGGGGCACATCTGTGAACCTGCCCCATTCCTTCAAGGAGTTGGAACTGTAGCTGAGGTTGCATTGACCGCTTGACTCTCTCATCCTTTCAGCTGCTATTGCACAAACAAAGGGATTCTGGGATAGACAGGCCTTTGGGGACCCTGATGGGTGCCGAACAATCGGCCGGGTATCCCAGGGCACGTATTTTGCTGCCGTGTACAGTTTTGGTCTCCTAACTTGAGGAAGGACATTCTTGCTATTGAGGGAGTGCAGCGAAGATTCACCAGATTGATTCCCGGGATGGTGGGACTGACCTATCAAGAAAGACTGGATCAACTGGGCTTGTATTCACTGGAGTTCAGAAGAATGAGAGGGGACCTCATGGAAACGTTTAAAATTCTGACGGGTTTAGACAGGTTAGATGCAGGAAGAATGTTCCCAATGTTGGGGAAGTCCAGAACCAGGGGACACAGTCTAAGGATAAGGGGGAAGCCATTTAGGACCGAGATGAGGAGAAACTTCTTCACCCAGAGAGTGGTGAACCTGTGGAATTCTCTACCACAGAAAGTAGTTGAGGCCAATTCACTAAATATATTCAAAAGGGAGTTAGATGAACTCGGGGGATCAAGGGGTATGGCGAGAAAGCAGGAAGGGGGTACTGAAGTTTCATGTTCAGCCATGAACTCATTGAATGGCGGTGCAGGCTCGAAGGGCTGAATGGCCTACTCCTGCACCTATTTTCTATGTTTCTAATCATGTACCAGATTACTGATAGCATTTAGTTTCATCGACTATCGCCACCTCACCGGCTGTCACTGTGCATTCATTTTCCATGAAAGGGGATGATTGCCCAAGGGCTGCACTTGTTTCATTTTATCTTATTTTTGGGGGTTCAATGGGGCGACAGCGGTTGTTGCTGAGTTAGCCAAGCAGCTGCTTCCTCCCCGTGCCTCGTGCAGTGCACACCCGCTGTCACAACCTCACGCGCTGCGGAAGAGGAGGAGCCCACAGCAGGCAAAGGTCGCGACTGAAGCCATGTGTGGTTCACTTGACCCAAACTTAAGCCACCAGGGCCGCACTTACTTTTTTTGCGACACGTACAGGTACAACGTCTCAAATCCAGCAACCTCGGGACCGAGACCATGCCGGTTTTCGGATTTTTCCGGATTTTGGACACCAGAACGTACCGAAGAGCGTATGTATGCTACCGAGGTGGACAAAGTACTAATGGTGGCGTGGGTCGGGTCGGGCCGGGTCAAGGGTCATTCGGTAAGGCTCGGACAGATCACACGCCATTTAAAACATAGCGGCGAAGCCGCTAACTAGTCCACCCTGCTGGTTATTGGACAATAATTCCGGGTTTTATTTTCCTGAATATCAAATGGGATTATCTCAAAAATGTCCGGTTTTTAGACAATTCCGATTTGCAGACAGCCGGATTTGAGGCGTTGTACCTGTAGTTGGTTGGAAAGTAAGATACTGCAGAGGCTTAGTTACCGAGCGTAGCGAGCAACCGTGACCATAGCGGCCCACCTGTAGTGTGTAATGTTACCGCTGCAGTTTGATGCTGCTCTAGGCAGCCGCCATTTTTTGCGTGCAAGCAAGGAATGCTTTAAAGGGTGGGATTTGAGATTTCTTTTTTAACTTTTCACCCCACCCCCCCACCCACCCCATTTCCCACTTGTGGAATGTCACGTTTAAATACATTTTGACATCTCAGCAAATAAATCTGCAAACTGTTTATTTTCCATTTTTTTCCCCTTCTTGGTGTCTAAGCCGTTGGAACGCCTGGCACTAAAGCCTGACTGTTTTTGTCACTTGCAGGTTCGCAAAGAGTACAGCAAGTGTTTCCGCCACTCCAACTGCTGCAGCAGGCTGACCACCGAGAGCTCCCACAGTTCGGCCAAGGCTTCAACCAGCAGGACCAGCGCTCGATACTCCTCTGGCAGTCAGGTACCCCGAGGCGCGAGAGTTTTGTTGTCTTACGTGGGGCGGACTGGAGAAGCTGGGGCCGTTCTCCTTCCAACAGAGGAGGTTAAGGGGCGATTTAATAGAGGCGTTCAAAATCACGAGGGGTTTTTGCAAGAGTGAGTAAGGAGGCACTGTTTCCACTGGTGGAAGGATTGATAACCAGAGGACACGGATTTAAGCTAATTGGCAAACAAAGCCAGGAAAGAGACGGGGAGAGAATGTTTTGCACAGCGAGTTGTTATGCTCTGCCTGAAAGAATGGTGGAAGCAGATTCAATCGTAACTTTCAATGGGGAAGTGGAGATATATTTTCAGGGCTGCGGGGAAAGAGCGGGTGAGTGGGATGAAGTGAATAGCTCTTTCAAAGAGCTGGCTCAGCCACAATGGGCCAAGTGGCCTCTTGCGCTGTGTGTTTCTAAATTCTGACTGTTGAGAGGCACGCTGCAATTTAAAGGACCCAGCTCTTGATCTTGCTACGCCTGTATTGGTAGAAATAACGATCAGCTATGATGTAATTGAATGACGGAACAGGCTCAAGGGGCCAAACGGCCCACTCTTTTGTTCCTAGAAATAGCATGCTTTGTTGCAAAAACCTGCCATTCCTGCAGTGTCCCCAGCCTTTCTCTCCGGGTTGCATGTCTCAATGTAAAAATTGATGATTGTCTTTCCCTAACAATGTCTGTTCCCGCGAATGCTGCTGATGTAGTTTGTTTTACGTGTAATCCCATCTCGAATATTCTGTGCTGTCACCAGTTGACCGTGCGTTTAGTTCCATCACCAGATCCCCCGTTGATGTTTTCTGTCACTCTTTAATGAGCCCTTTTCCCACCCACCCTCCCCCCCCCCCCCCCCCTCCCCTCCATCCCATAGCTCAACTGTATAGCCCAGGGAGGTCACGGGTTCAATCCCCCTCCCACCCCGCACCCGAACTGTTGCTAGGGGAGTGGCCACAATCAGCCTTGGGGTCTGGGGAGGAGAACTGGCCACCCTTTCCTCGGGCTGAACAGCGAGTTGGGCGAAGGACAGGATCAGGGCCTGGCCGCCATGCCTCTCGCAGTTGGTGCGCCCCTAGTGAAGAACCACCTGCCAGTGGGACTGCACCCCCGGTGAGCGGGGTCAAGCCCCTTCAGCACGGGGGGTGGGGGGGGGTGGGAGGGGCTGACGAAACTGGTCGGAACAGGTCGTGGGATTGGCGGATGAAGAAAATGATACGAATGTGTTGAGCGAGGCAAAAAAAAAGCATTCTGCCTTTATAACCGAATTCCTGCCTTTAAAAAGAAAGAAAGTAGTTCTTCACCTTTGAACTCTTAACGTTCCTGGAAGCGACCCTTTCCGTTTTGTTTTAGGTGGGGGATGGGGATTTGCTGGATTTGAGGGCCGGGAGAGTGGCTTGGCTTCGTGGAGTTGGTCAGCATTGGAGGAACGCAGCCGTGGCATGCACTTGTTGCTGCTTGTAACCTTTGCCGATTTCCCTTGTCCCGGCTGCGGAGAGCTACAAGCCACACCCCCTCCCCCTCCCCCTCCCCGCCCGTCCACCTCTGACCTAAACCCCTCCCCCCTGTCCTTCTGGATTTGACACCTCCGTTTCCGATCAGTGCGGGTGACGGTGGTTACGGGAGCGGGGTAACGCAGAGCACGGAAGCCGGTTGGTGGTAGTACCCAAGGCAATGGCATACCTTTGAGATTCCGGGTTGAGATCTCTCAGCGGGGAAGGCAATCATTTTCAGGGACAGTCAGTGACAGAAGGACACCATTCCTTTGACCAGCTCTGGTGCGAAATAAAAATAAATCGATGCACAGCCAAAGGTCCGCTGACATTACATGCTTTCCGAATGCTTTTTGTTTGAGCTTTAAAGAACACTCTCTCAGTGTCAGCCGTAGTTCAGTGGGTAGCACTCTCTCCTCTAAGTCAGAAGGTTGTGGGTTCAAGAACCATTCCAGAGACATGAGCACAAAATTCTAGGCTGATACTCCCAGTGCAGTGCTGAGCGAGTGCTGCACTGTCGGAGGTGCCGTCTTTCAGATGAGTCTTTAAACCGCCCCCTCAGGTGAACGTTATCGATCCCATGACACTATTTTTTGAAGATAAACAGGAGCTACATAACATGAGAAATAGGAGCAGGAGTAGGCCATTGGCCCCTTGAGCTTGCTCCGCCATTTAATAGGATCATGGCTGATCTGATCCTGGGCTCAGCTCCACTTCCCTGGCCGCTCCCCACAACCCTTCACTCCCTTATCCCCGGTGTCCTGGACAATGCTTATCCCTCATTCAACATCACTACAACAGATTATCTGGTCATTATTGCGGTGTGTGGGATCTTGCTGTGCGCACGTTGGCTGCCACGTTTCCTACAACAGTGACTACACTTCAAAAGTCTTTTTTTCTCCCGTCATCTCCCAGCTGCTGCATCAGTTCAGTCGACCAAGAAAGTATATGCCTAATGCAGTTGGATGGAGTGGCTCAGTCACTACCCACCACTCCCACTTGTCTTCTTGTAACATTGGCGTGCAATCAATCCTTTGTTTTCTTCCTTTATAACGAGCATTACGCTGCACACCCGCTACCTACCATCAGGACTCGGAAACTGCTGCCTCTGTACTTTGACGCTTGTGCCCGAGTGTAGCAAGAAATTAGCAGCATTGGACTAGGGGGGCATAGTCTCAAAATTAGAGCCAGGCTTTTCAGGAGTGAAATTAGGAAACATTTCTACACACACAGGGTGGTAGACATTTGAAACTCTCTTCCACAAATGGCAATCGATGCTAGGTCAATTGTTAATTTTAAATCTGAGATTAATTACATATCTGTTACCCAAAGCTATTAAGGGATATGGGCCAAAGGTGGGTATATGGAGTTCGGTGATAGATCAGCCATGATCTCATTGAATGACGGAGCAGGCTCGAGAGTTAAATGCGTAGCTGTCGCTCTTTAGAATTACAGAAGAACCGAGTGTATAAAGTGCATTCCTTGTCTCTGCACTTGCTGAATGCAAGTTGCAATGAAGAATTTTGATTTATTGTCGCTGCTCAGGATGCCCTTGGGCCACCCCGAAACACTTCAAAGACAAGGAATTACATTTAGAGTGTCATCACTTGCCTTTAATTTTCTTTTGCTGTGCGCGGCCCAGTCAAAATACAGCGCATGCGTGTTTTTTCCTATTGAAAGGCCGGGAGTTGCAGAGCACTGCGCGATTTAAAGGGAACATTGGTCACAATGAGGGTACGGAGCCCAGAAGAGCCGAGGGCCCAGGGGCAGCACGGACCTGCACACACTGCGATATGTGAGTGCACTAGGTCCATGCAGCAGAGCAGGTCTCCAGTGGTCCTGGTTAATCCTTGCCACTGGATCAAGGCCTAGCTCTGTCGAGCCCGTGTGGTGGCTGATATGCAACGGTCACCACACGTTTAAAAAAAAATCCACGCACAGGCATCTTCCACTCCTGGAGTTCAGGACTGGAATATCGGGTCCTTCAGTGAAACATCTGTGAACCTATGTGGAAGCAAGTCATCCTCGTTCGAGCGAGCTGCTTTTGTCCACAGCAAGGTCCTACAAACAGCAAATGAGATGACTGACCTCTTAGTTTATTTGTAGCGGCTGTTGATTGAGGGAGGAATATTGGCCAGGAAACAGTGCCATGGAATCTTCTACAAACACCTGCACCAACAGAAAGGGGTTGTGATTTAACATTACCTCCGACAGTACAGCACTCCCTCAGTAACTGGAGCGCCAGCCTAGATTATATGCTCAAATCCCCAAATAGGGCCTGAACGCACGACCTTCTGACTCCGAAACACAAGTGGCACCAAATGAGCTAAGCTGGTGACAGCTCTGGGCTTTCATTGTAAATTATAGAGCTATAAAGTCGCAAATTTAAAAAGGGATTTCATTTTGTGTTAGTATCCAGCACATATATCCTTGTATGTAACAGCACCATTAGTGCAGGCCCCTTAATCCCTATGGATTGATTTTTCTAAGAAATCTTCACTTTATTCTGTCAATCTCTGGCTCCGTAGATGCTAACCTTCCTGTTGCTTTGTCTCCATTGTGCTGTCTGTTTTCCAAAACCGTGCCTGGGATGCTTTGGTTGCATTCGGTTCTTTTCTGAATCTCCTAACATTCCTATTGCTGTTCTGAAAGTGCCTTCTTTCGTATTCCCAGCTCCTGATTATATTTTCTAACTTCAGCCTTTACTTCCCCTAGTGCCTTTACCCATCCTCCACCGTACGTTGTGAGCATAGCCAGTCTTTCAGTGTTGCAGTCCTTTGTATACATTTTGTTTGTTGACTATTAGGGAGTCTGTGTGTCATTCTAAGATATGTTGCTCTTGCAAGATAGATTTGGCTAAAGAAATCCCTTCGGTCCATTTGAACCGATCCCGCCCTGCCCTTCAATTGTGCGTAATGGATTTATTTTGCTTTGCCATCCTCAAGAGGTTGACGGTAACGTGAAGGGTTGATTTGTGAACCAATGAGCTTTGAAATGTGGCTTCCCGGGACTGTTCCTCATTAACTGTGTAGAGATGTCACTCTCCTCCTCACCGTCGCAGTCATCGCCATCAGTCAGAGAAAAGATTTCCAACGAGTCTTTCAGTGCCATGCCTCAGGGGACCCATTTCCAAGTATTCTTGGTCAACTCTCACTGAACGACTCGTGCAATGAAGCTTCAACGGTCAAAAACTTAAAACCGTTGACTGTGGTGCACCCTTCGATGTGACTCCACGCCTTCTCTCTGGAATTTTCGTTCACCGTCATAAGATAAGTGACGTAACAGAGCTGCCATGATCTAATTGAATGGCAAAACAGGATTGAGAGGCTGAACAGCTCCTCTTGCTCCTGCTTTGGCCATGGAGCTTAGCTTTCCTGCTGACGTGGGTCAAGGGTCAAATCGCCTCGATGGTTGACTGTTGCAGCAAGCTCGGCACAGGCACGATGGGCCCAACGGCCTTCCTTCTGCGCTACATCATCCCATGAAGTTGCAGGACTTGTGCTTTTAGCCTTTCTGCACTGCAGCCCATGCCCGCGCTCGCTTGCAGGAGTTTCCTCTCAGCATTGCAGAGTGCCACGCTCTTTGTTAGTCGGAGAACATCTCTGAGTCACTTTTCGAAAGCTGCCCCTCATTGATTTCTGCATGGGGAGTTGACCACCTCCCTGCCCCCTCCATTCCTTCAGCGCCAGACAAAAGTAAGCACACCGGCCGCTGAAAATATTGTCACTTACCAATATGAAGTGAAATTAGTTCTCCGTCTTATCTGATGGGGCTTTCAATCGAGTGGATAGGTCTCTTATAGACGCATTTTATTCTATTTTTATCCACCTACTTGAATGAACACCATGCTCCCTGCATTGACCCATATTTTGTACAATTTAGTGATTTTCTGTTGCCCGCCGCACTGCAACTGTCAAACACGGCACAGATCGAGGCACCACCATAAAAGATGTTCTCCCTCTCTCTGAAAGAGCAGCCTCACGTTGCCTATATATATATATATATTCTAGCTTCCAAAATATAGCAATTCTGCATTCCCTTGCTTGTACCTCAATAACATTAACTTGTTTTTATAGCACCTTTAATGTAGAATAAGGCGTCCCAAGGTGTTTCACAGAGGAGCAATGGACACCGTAGCAGCAATAGAAGGGTTAGGAGGAACGGCCGAACACATGCTTAAAAAGATAAGATTTTGTGGAGGCATTTATAGGTGGGGGGCGGCGGGGTGTGGTAAAGTTGCAAAGACTTCAGGGAGGGGCCGAGATTGCTCAAAGGCACCAGTGCTACTTTTTGATAATAACTTTGTAACTTTTTTATGGCAACGATTACCATCCTTGGAGAAATCATTGTATTTATCCAGTTTCCATACTTTCTATGCCTGCGAGGTTGAATCTTTCCTACAGTTGATAATTTTCCCATTGCATCCCTCACTAATATTTGGTGCTGTACTTGTTTCTGGCGGATGTTCCTGTCAGATTTTGCTGTCCGACGTGTTGAATTGAGAGATGGCCCTCGCATAGGATTGCGCGGCAATTTGCTCTTGTGACACTTTCTGGAAGGTTCCCTGCTCTTTCTCTCATTGAGTTTACCAGAGTTGCAGAAGAGTTTTGATATGGGTTGTCAGCCACCTTGCCTTTACGTGTAAAATCGGACTCCGCCCACCAAATGCGTCCTAAACCAATCAATGTCTTAGTCGAAGTGTAGCCAACCTGATCCAATCAGCATCACTTGGTAGAAATCACAGGGTGTTTTTCAAATGAATGTGATCACCTAAATTTTAGCACCTATCTACTATATTTAGTAAAAGAATTGGCCAGGTTAGCCTGTGAACAGGAGTAGTCTTTGAAGTTTTGAAAATCCGTAATGTACCTATAAAAATAATTATCTGTATATTAAGTAACTAATACTCCATTATTGTAGAATGTAAATAAATATGTTTTATACAGGTCATAGTTTAAAATGCAGGTAGAACTGACATTGTGATGGTTTCCTTTAATCCATTAGACAGAAAAAAAACAAGTCCTGAGTTCTTGAGGGAATGTTCGGATAGGGTTGAAGCCATGTCATTAATGAAAATCAAGCCGACATTGCTATACGTGAGCGTAGGTTAAGGAGACCGTGTACCAGGATAGCTCACTGCACCTGAACTGCACTGTTCTGTGGGCACTGCTCATTCAAGTTGATGGAACAGATCTCATGCCACTATTTGAAGAACGGGTGGTTTTCCCACAGTCCTGGACAACATTGTTCCCTCAACCAGTAGCACAAGAAACTGATCCGATGATCATTCATCTCATTTGCCATTTTCGGGACCTTGCTTTGTGCAAATTTACCACCATGTTTGCCGACATAACAGCAGTGATGGGCCTTTCTAAAGCAAATCAATAGATGTGAATCACTTTGGGGCGTCCAGAGGGTATCAAAGGTCGTATATCAATGCTGGTTCTTCATTCGTTGTTAGTAGGTTTTAAAAACGTGCTGGGTGAATTGTATCTTCATTTTTCGATGTCTATTGCTGAAAACATGTTGCTGCATATTACATAGAAGGCAGCCGGAATACAATACAGGAACAAAGGGCAGCACTTTCTATATCTCCAGCCTGAGCACAGAAGGGGCCTGAACATCACTGGTCATCTCCTCACTGTTTGTCTGGTCAGGCAGTGCCTCATTTGCCCACATAACCCTGTACTTCTAAATATTTGACGTGCTTTGAGAAATGAGCTACACAAATACTAGTCTACGTTCTTTCCCTATTGCGTTGTTTATTGTAATCCCTCCATGGCCCACCCCCTCCCTATCTCTGTAACCTCTTCCAGCCCTACAACCCTCCGCGATCTCTGCGCTCCTCCAATTCTGGTCTCTTGCACATTCCTGATGTGAATCACTCCACCATTGGCCGTGCCTTCAGCTGCCTGGGCCCCAAGCTCTGGAATCCCCTTCCCCTGAGCCCTTCCACCTCTCTACCTCTCTCTCCTCCTTTAAGATGCTCCTTAAAACCTGTTCTACTATCTCCTTATGTGGCTTGGTGTCAAATTATGTTTGATCGCGCTCCTTAGGACATTTTTGCTCCGTTTGAGGTGCTTTATAAATGCAAGTTGTTGTTGTAACTGGTAGTTGTCCACAAGAAGGATCATGGACTTCACACAGATTGCTGCATGACACCCCTGGTCATTCTCCAAAGCAAAAAAACTACAAGTCAAATCTACTCGCATTAAAGTGGGTATAAGTTGTATCCTGTGTGCCAATATCTTGCCCCTAATTAATCCTGGGCAAGGCTCCCTTTGGATGTACATCTCTGCCATCATGCCAGTTATAGTGAGAGGCCCAAACACCAAAGAAGGAAAACTGTGCCTTTATAGAAAGAATATATATGATCCTTGTTTCCTATTCTTGAGCCAACAACCCTGCTCTTTGGAAGTTCTCAAGGCTAGTCGTGTAAGCACTGTAACAAGAGCGTATTTGTTTTCCTCTGTGCCTTTTTACTTAAAGACCGATTTTCAAACTGAAGGAAAATCAGCTCAGAAAAGAGAAAGGCAAAACATTCACAGTGAGTGGCTGTGTATCGATTTAAAAAAAAAACATCACTTAAGTGGCTTATATTTTCGACCCTTCGATAGTGGAAGTACAAAAATGCTTTCAAATGAGAAACGTGCAGTAACTGTTTGAAGTAGCATCATCAGGGTTTAATCCGAACCGCGATGCTTTCAAAGCCAAGTCATCTACCTATGAATGAACCTGAGACATGGGCTGGTGCCTCTGGATCGGGACTTGTTGTCAACTGGAAGATATGCCCGCAAAAATAAAAAAAATTAATGAACAACAGCCAAGCATCCTGCGTGTGTGGTCAGGGGACGTGATTCTGCTGAGTGGGAATTTGGGTAAAAGGCAGAATGCTGTTAGCTTAGCCACTGCGGGGGAGATTCACCAGTGCTGATGAGCGAGAAGGCAGCGTCGCGTAGAGAAGTTCGCACGTTAACCCGTCTTCAACGTCTACGTTAATATATTTGGAGGCTCCATCGAAGTATATTAATGTGCGAACGACGAACCAACGCTTCCGCTCCTGGTTTGGTGGCCTAGTGCAATGGTAGCGTCACGCCAACGATCAGTGCAAAGCCGAGCAGCACCCTGTTACTTGAGCGACATCAAAGCTCAGTCATCCATTTTATAATCGTTCATGTAGAGCGTCCTCTTTTCTTTGTTTTTTTTTTTGGAGTCATTTTGCTCATCCGCCTATTTGGCCTATTCACAGAGCCGTATTAGAAGGATGTGGAATGACACTGTGCGAAAACAATCAGAATCTTCCTTTATCTCAGGTGAACTCAACAGCACTTCAACACTTAACCAAGGTCAGTTCCCGGAAAAAAAATATTGACAAAAAAAATGTCTTTTGGAATGAGGATGTCGTTCGTGCGTGTCATGATGTGGCTTTTCTGTAATATAACTCTGTAACAATCCACAGACCGAGTGCAGCCATAAAATATACACCTCCCAATTTTTCTCAAGCAATTCAAAAGAAGAGAAAACCTAATTTTTTTTTCTTAAAAGCAGCTTCTTTTCCTGATAGTCTATTCAACATTTCTTGAATCTGGAACAGTGTAATTTATTTTATTTTTTGCTGGAATACTACTGAAGTGATACACAAATGTAATCAGAATGATCACTTTCGGCTATTCTGATAACTCGGTGAGTTTTTCCAGTGACTAGCTGAGCCCCTGCGCCCCTGCAGATCAGGAAAGCCCCGAGGCTCCATCTCGGGCCGATGGCGAGTTGGCTGATCTTGGCCGGGGAGGCAATAAGGGTTCTGTGCGCTGGGCTTGGTGTCACTGAGTGAGAGAGGGAGGGGGTGGGGTTAGTCGCCCTAGGTTCCCGCTCCTGAACACCGCGCGTGTGTTGACGCGAGCGGCTCTCGCAGTCAGCTAGGCTGCCGAGGCTCGCGCGATGAAGACTGACGACTGCTGGAAGTCGACCAGCGCCCAAGGAGCCATGCCCTGCAGCAAGGGGTCGAGGGTAGGAGGGGAAACATTTTCCTTGAACTTTGTAATTAGGTACTGGAGGGTAAGGCGTTTTTTTTCCCCAGCTTCCCCCCACCCCCCGAGCATGTTGGGACGCCTGGGCGTAGCGAATGCAGGGAAATTGGGTGATGCGAAATGTGCCTAAAAAGCAACCGGCCCAAGGGACCCTCCATATTAACTAATCGGGCAGACTCCCTGTAATGGGGCACACTCGCCCCTGCCTCATATTGCTGCATTCGCTGAGCTCAGATGATCACACACAACCAGGAAAGCCTTCTCTTTCTCCCCCCCCACCCCCGCTCTCCCTCCCCGCCCCCACAATTCTTCTAAACTCAGAATCTCAATCACTGTTGCATTAACAAAATATAAATAATAAGGAATATTCCCCAGCTTGGAGCATTGAGTCGAATTGTGGGCACCACACTTTAGGAAGGATGTGAAGACATTGGAGAGGGTGCAGAAGAGATTTGCTCGAATGGCTCCAGGGATGAGGGATTACTGTTGCGTAGAGAGACTGGAGAAGCTGTGGTTGTTCTCCTCAGAGCAGAGAAGGCTTAGAGGTGATTTGATGGAGATGTTCAAAATCATGGAGGGTTTAGATAGAGTACATACAGAGAAACTGTTTCCAATGGCAGAAGAGTCGATAACCACATGGCAAAAGAACCAGAGGCGACATGGGGAAAAAGAAATGTACTCAATGAGTGGTTAGGATTTGGAATGCACTGCCTGGTAGGGTGATGGATGCAGATTCAATAGAAGCCTTCAGCGGAGAATTGGCTAAATACTTGAAGGAGAAAAAATTGGAGGGATATGGCGAGAGTTCGGAGAGAGTGGGACTAACTGGGTTGCTCTCAGAAAGAGCCGGCGCAGACTCGATTGGCCGAATGGCCATCTTCTGTGCTGTACTAGTCTATGATTCAATGATTCATATTTAGTTATCAGGACCCCGCTGACCTGCGCGAAGTGTAACGGCTCAGGTTTCAGCGACGGGGAACTTGGGGGCTGTTGCCACTGCCCGTGCCACCGGCAAACCGCGAGGACAGACTCGGGGGGGTCTTTCTCGATTGACGACGAGAGGCCGTTTTCTCATGGTACGTGCATTTCTGCCGGGACAGGGCATCAGAAGAGCAGGATCGCGAGCATCATTGCCGTGGGCTGAAGTTCCTGAGACCCGATACTTGGCGGGAGCAGGAGAGAGTGCGCGGGCTCAAAGGCCTGCTTGGATACTGGCGTGTCATGCCATGCCCTTGTCTGGAAAGGTCACGTGAGCTAGAAGGAGAAGAGTGGTCAAAGCCTAAAGAAATTGTGCGGGCCGTGGCTTTTTGCGTGTGTGTACACTGAAGAAAATTGGCAAGTAAGCTGGATTTGTTAAATCGCAGGTTTTGAAGGTAACTTACCAACTTCCCTTAAAGAATACTGGATTCTGGTCTTTATAAACAGAGGCATAAAGTACTAAGGCAAGGAAGTTGTTGCAAATCTTTATAAATCACTGGTTCGGCCTCAGCTGGAGTATTGTGTACAATTCTGGGCACCACACTCTAGGAAGGATGTCAAGGCCTTGGAGAGAGAGTACAGAGGAGATTTACCAGAATGGTCACAGGGATGAGGGACTGCAGTACTGTGGAGAGACTGCAGGGGTTGTTCTCCTCAGAGCAGAGAAGGTTAAGCAGAAACATGATCGGGGTGTTCAAAATGATGAGGGATTTTGATCGAGTGGATAGGGAGAAACTGTTTGCACTGGTGAGAGGGTCGGTAACCAGAGACACAGATTTAAGGTCATTGCCAAAAGAACCAGGATGTGGAGATGTGGGCAGTTTTTTTACTCGGCGAGTTGTGATCTGGAACACACTGCCTGAAAGGGTGGTGGAAGCAGATTCAACAGCAACCTTCAAAGGGGAATTAGATATATACTTGAAAAGAAAAAACATTTACAGGGCCATGGAGAAGGAGCAGGGGATTGTGAATAATTGGATCGCTCTTTCAAAGAGCCGGCCTAGGCACGATGGGCTGAATGACCTCATAAATCATAGCATCATAGAAGTTTACAGCAAGGAAGGAGGCCATTTCGGCCAATCGTGTCCGTGCCAGCCAACAAGAGGCTATCCAGCCTAATCCCACTTTCCAGCTCTAGGTCCGTAACCCTGCAAGTTACAGCACTTCAAGTGTGCATCCAAATACTTTATAAATTTTGGTGAGGGTTTCTGCCTCTACCATCCTTTCAGGCAGTGAGTTCCAGACCCCCACAACCCTCTGCATGAAGAAATTTCCCCACAAATCCCTTCTAAACCTTGGATAGATTACTTCAAATTTATGCCCCCTGGTTGTTGACCCTGCTGCTAACGGAAATAGGCCCTTTCTATCCACTATATCTAGGCCCCTCATAATTTTATATACCTCAATTAGGTCTCCCCTCAGCCTCCTCCGTTCCAAGGAAAACAAACCCAGCCTATCCAATCTGTCCTCATAGCTTAGATTCTCCACTCCCGGCAACATCCTCGTAAACCTCCTCTGCACCCTTTTCAGTGCAATCACATCTTTCCTGTAGTGCAATGAACAGAACTGCATGCATTACTCTAGTAGCCTAACCAGTGTTTTATACAGTTCAAGCATAACCCCTCTGCTCTTATAATCTATGCCTCAGCTAATAAAGGCAAGCATTCCGTATACCTTCTTAACCACCTTATCTACCTGGCCTGCTACCTTCAGAGATCTGTGAACGTGCACTCCAAGGTCCCTTTGATCCTCTACACTTCTCAGTGTCCTACCATTTAATGTGTATTCCCTTTCCTTGTTGCCCCTCCCCAAATGCATTACCTTACACTTATCTGGATTGAATTCCATTTGCCACTGTTCTGCCCACCTG
Source organism: Pristiophorus japonicus (assembly GCF_044704955.1). Lineage (NCBI taxonomy): Eukaryota > Metazoa > Chordata > Chondrichthyes > Pristiophoridae > Pristiophorus > Pristiophorus japonicus. The sequence goes on along the minus strand of NC_091984.1, from coordinate 13,123,737 downwards.
ACCAGTACATTGATATCTTCCTGCAGTCTATAGCTTTTTTCTTCATTATCAACCACACAGCCAATTTTAGTAACTTCTTAATCATACCCCCTCCTTCTGTGCTGTACGATTCTATGATTGTGTACATGGATCTGTGGCCGGAGAAGTTAACGCAGAGTGAAGCCATGGAAGGGTTTGAATATGAGAATGAGCATGTTAAGTTAGTTCACAGGATCACAGAGTGGCCCAAAATGGCAGGCGGTAGATGAGAATTTGTTTTAAACACTGTGTTGTTGTGAACTGCCTTAAAGGGCGATGGAAGCAGATTCAGTAGGAACTTTCAACAGGGACTCGGATAAATACTTAAAAAGGAAAATTTGCAAGGCTACCAGGAAAGAGCAGGGGGAGTGGGACTAATTGGATAGCTCTTTGAAAGAGCCGGCGCGCGCATGATGGACACAATGGCCCCCTTCTGTGCTATAAGATGCTATGATTCCCGCTACTGACATGCGTAAGAAATTCGGATGTGCGCTGTGCACAGCCGGTAGTTCGGATGTGGTGTGCAGAGCTTCACTGAGCACCTGGGCAAAACTCCCCGTAGGCAGGGCAGAACTAGAAGTGTGGACCTTTTGACCAGATTATCTCCTGCAAGTTACCATCGCGCTGTGCACTTTTAGTCCGACTCCAGCCTCCTGTGCGACCCACCGCCCTCTGCAGAGCTTTCCGCTTGCACTTGTCGAGTTATCTTCCGAAACCCCATCTAAAATTCTCACCCACGTGCTACTTCCAAGGCCTCGCTCCTTCCAATCTGCAGCCCTGCAGGAGTCTCCATTGCTCCAGCCATCTGCGTACCCGCCCTGCCCCACTATTGGCGATTGGTAGCCGTGCCTTCAGCCGTCAGACCCCACACTCTGGAATTCCCTGCCTTCAGCCCCCTCTGCCTTTACATTCCACCTTCAAGACCACTTCTTTGCTCAAACTTCTGATCACCCGACCAATCACTCCGGCTTTGGCTTCATGTCCCTTTCTCCTTGTGCCTCTGCGAAGCACCTCGGGACGATTTCCGCCATTAAATGGCTTTCACTGTTGCTTACCCCTCTCTCCCCATCTTTAAACGTTTCTTCAAGGCCTACCTCTTTGACCGCACCCACCCCCTCCCCCCCCCCCCCCACCCCCACCCCCAACCTTTGGTCACCTCTCTTGTTTCAACTCCCAACTCGGCGTCCACCTTTCTGAAACACCTTGGTGTGTTTCCCTACATTAAAGCCTCAAGCTGCAAGTCACTGGAGCAAGGGCGTTAAACCAATTAACGCATGTAAATAAACAAGCTGCCTTCATTCAAATAGCAGACTTTCATTAACACCCTCATCAGTCGGGTTGCACTGGGCTGGTTCAACTGTATCAGGATTTTACAGAGCAATTGGAATAAACTCATGAATTTTATAGGATGATAACACTATTTAATATTGATTGCAAATCGGTTATGAATAGGGCTCCACTCTGAGGCACAACCATGACTTGAGATAAATATAAGACAAGCCTCTCATGTTGATGTATCTTGATAATAACTGGAGTGGACAAGAGGCTTGTAATATCTGCGGAATGGAAAAGCTCTTTGCTGACTGACTTATCAGTGAGCCTGAAGCTAGCACAGACGCACTTGAAGTAAAATATTTATCAGATGATTCATTATCTCAGACCTAAATTAAAATGTGATCTTTTAAATGTTTAATTACCTCATTGCAGCTGGTTTTTAAAAAAGGCAAGAGCAGTGATAAAGTATGCATCGCTGAGGCGTGTGGTGCCCAACCTTGTGTTGTTAGTGTACACAAGGGGAGAATATTTTTTATTTTTGCGGTGTTTCTTATTCATTGAGGGCGATTTTATTCCATGTGGGCAATTTATTGCCTCTTCCCTAGTTGCCGTTAAGTGGCTTGCTAGGCCGCTTCAGAGTGCATTTCAGAGTCATCCACGTTGGTGTGGGATTGGCGTCTCATGTAGGCCAGACCAGGGTAAGGACGGCAGGTTTCCGTCCCTAAAAGGACATCAGTGAACCAGTTGGGTTTTTAACGACAATCCCACAGTTTCATGGTCACTTTTACTGGTGCCAGCTTTTTATTTACTGATTTTTTTTTTTTTAATTAAAATTCTCGGTCAAGTCTACCTGGATTATTAGCCCAGCCTCTGGATTGTTTGTCCAGTGACATAACCAGTACACCTCTCTACCCTGGAGCAGTGGACTCAGAGTGCGTTACAGATCAGGAAGGGTCCTTTGGTTGGATCACTGGCCTGGGCAGGATTAGCTGCTCTCAGCCGAGGGCACTTAAACTTGGCTGAGCAGGGGAGGGGAGGCGTGCTGCTTCTGAAAGCTGTACAACAATCACCCGTTGGTCGTTTGTGCCCGGCGGATGAGGGTGGGTTAGGGCTTGGCTGTGATATCTTCCGCAGTCCGCTGGTGCGGTGTTTGGGGGGGGGGGGGGGGGGGCGGGATCAAGATTCCGTGGTGCAGCTTCATCCGAATGGGAAGATTAGCCACGTCTAGACACCTTCGAATCGATTGGCCACTTTTACCGGGTCAAAAAATTACAGGCCACCGGAACGTGGTTTCATCATGTGCAACCTTGGCTCACCCCCAAAGGTCACAGATCAGAGGCTCAACTTAGCTTTGTGTATTTAATTAATTGTGCACGCATCATTTGCAAATTGCCGTGTTCCGCTTTTAGGTTCATGGGACGCTCGGTCACTCCCCCACCTCGCCAACTTTACCATATAAGTATTCACTGTTTAGAAAGGGACAGGAATATGGTGGTGGTGGGCAGGTGGTTAAGAAGGCATACGGGATACTTTTCTTTATTCTCCGAGGCATAGAATACAAGAGTAGGGAGGTTATGCTTGAACTGTATAAAACACTAGGTAGGCCACAGCGAGAATACCGCATGCAGTTCTGGTCACCACATTACAGGAAAGGTGTGATTGCACTAGAGAGGGTACAGAGGAGATTTATGAGGCTGTTATCTAAACTGGAGAATTTTAGCTATGAGGAAAGATTGGATAGGCTGGGATTGTTTTCTTTGTAACAGAGGAGACTGAAAGGGAGACCTAATTGAGGTGTATAAAATTATGAGGGGCCCAGTTAGATTGGATAGGAAGGACCTATTTCCCTGAGCAGAGAGGTCAATAAACAGGGTACGTAGATTTAAAGTAAGTGGTAGAAGGTTTAGAGGGGAATTGAGGAGAATTTTTTTCAAGCAGAGGGTGGTGGGGGTCTGGAACTCTCTATCGGAAAGGGTGGTAGAGGCAGAAACCCTCATTGCATTTAATAAGTACTTGGTTATGCACTTGAAGTGCTGTAACCTGCAAGGCTGGAAAGTGGGATTAGGTTGGACAGCTCTTTGTCGGCAGGCACAGACATGATGGACTGAATGGCCTCCTGTGCCATACATTTCTATGATTCTATGAATAAGTTGATCTAAAACCTCGAAAAAACGCACATGTTTTGGGAAAGCTGAAAAAGCATGTCGGAACTCTTTAGGTAAACGGTGCAAAACTAGGCCAGTTAATCTCCTGATAATTAAATGGGCAGTGATTTAACAGTCAGCTTTCCCCGGCATTTTAAGTTTGGCAACTTAATGCCGTGTTGCTGCCCGATCTGAATTAAAATGAATGCCTCGTGGAATGATTTGTTTCGAACAAGGAGTCGTGGAGCTGCTGCAGCCCACAGCATTGCTCAGAACAAATCCACGTCAATAACCATATAATTAGCGACTTATTATGCAGGCCGGGAGCGGGGGGGGGGGGGGGCGGTCAGATGAGAAGTTGCAATGATATCCAGTTCGTAGTTTTGTGAATGGTCACGTCCTTTTTATTGTTTTCGGCATCGATCTCGGCTGTAAGCGATTTATGCTTGTGCGGTCCCAATCTTCGCCCAGCCCTCCGCCCCTGACACACCCCACCGCCCCCCCCGCTCCCCCCCCGCCACCGACCCTCACATACGCACCTTGACAAGAGACCACGACAACCTTTTGATCGTGAGGGCACGGCGGGTGATTCCTTGATCCGCTCCTCGTCCAACATCCGCAAACCACCTCGTTTGCGGTCGGAAGCTGGAAGCCCGGCCGAATTTTTAAAATTCTCTTTCATTTTTATTTCCTCGCTCTCTCGCCGAGGAAACGCTCCTCCTGTTAGGCGCCTTGGGTAGTTAATGCCGCTATATAAATGCAAGCTGCATGTTGTTGTTGCCCAGCTGAGAGCAGACCAGGAATTCATCCTGGGATCCTCTTGATCTGGGTCAGCTACTCACTGGATGAACTCACTGAGCCGTCAGGGGAGGGAGGGAGGGAGACGGTGGAGGGAGCAGGTTACCTGCAGCTACAACCCAATATGGTCAAAATTTATTTAGACAAAGAGAACAAAATTAGCAGTGAATACAGAGACAGAGTCATTCTGCATCACAAGAAATAGGACCTCCTCGGTGCAGGTGAAGCACTAATAGCTATTTATTTTTGCCTTTCCCTTCGGAATGTGGCACTACCTTGCAAGTTCGAAAGGCACACATGCCTTGTTAAGCCTCGAAAATGAATAGAAAGAACCATCACCCTCGCCCATTTTTGGGACTTTTTCTCTCTCTAGTGATGAATGAAGAATGATCTAATGCGGTTGCAATTTTACTTCAAAGCTGAGCGGGCCTTGGCAGCTGAATTTCAAACGGGGCCTATTTTTTTTTGAGAGGGCCTCCCTTCACTTGTATGTTTTGAAAAGAGTCTGTGAGCTTAACAAAAAAAACCAAACTGATGTATCTTTTTCTGTCTTGTTGCTTTAGGGATGACGGGCAATTATCTACTAACAAATCCTCTTCTGCGACCCCATGGCACTAACAACCCTTATAACACCTTGCTTGCGGAAACCATTGTCTTTAATGCCCCGTCAGCTGACGTGTTTAGCTCTCCAGGTGTGCTTACTTAACTCTTGGAAAACAATTGTTTAACGACCGCTCGAGACCTGTCTGTTTTGGGTGCTGGTGGAATAGTTAGGATAGAACTGTAATCAGAATTATGCTGACAAATGCAAAGATGTTGCGTAGTCACTTCACTTTGGGATTTTTCATATTAATCGTGCTCTGTAGTCAGCAGAATACTAATTGCAACAAACTCCGCCCCCTCCCTTCCCCCGCACTTCCCCCCCCCACCTCCGCACTTCCCCCCCCACCCCCACCCCACCCCCACAATTTGCCCCCCCACCCCCACACTCCCACCCCCACCCCCACACCACACACTCCCCCCCCACCCCCACACTCCCCCCCCCACCCCCACACTCCCCCCCCACCCCCACACTCACCCCCCCCCCACCCCCACCCCCACACTCACCCCCCCCCACCCCACACTCACCCCCCCCACCCTCACACTTCCCTCCCCCACACTCCCCCCCACCCCCACACTTCCCCACCCCACCCCCACACTCCCCCCCCCACCCCCACACTTCCCCCCCCACCCCCACACTTCCCCCTCCACCACCCCCACACTTCCCCCTCCCCCCACCCCCCACACTTCCCCCTCCCCCCACCCCCCACACTTCCCCCTCCCCCCACCCCCCACACTTCATCACCACCCCCACACTTAACCCATACTCCCTCCACCTCCGACACTTCCCCCAAACCCCGAGCCCGGAAGGCTCAAATTGCTAATGTCCGTGTGTAACTGAACGGGACAGGTCCCAAGATTGTGTCTGCTATGTGTGAGCTCAACTCAACTGCTGGACGAGTATCCCTGTGCGAGGGAAGGGGGAAGTGACTGGGTCAGGATTCCCTGCTCCTGAGAGCCAGAGACAGCCCCCACACGCCCACGCCCTGCTCCCTGCTGTAAGACTGCGGATGAGAATATCTCGGGTGAGGGCAGACTGCCATCCCCTTCACCGCGAGTAGGCTGACAAATGGGTGAGCGGGGGAGGGGTGGGGGCGCACGTGTTGAATCGTGTGCTGGAGGAGAGGGGAAGGAGGAACCATTGCCAGCGAGGAGAGGATTACGACTGCACCTAGAGACAGCAAACCGAACCCTTTCGCAAATCACCCTCACGCCAGCCCTCCCCACAGCATTCACGCTTGACTGGAAGCCCGTCGCGCAGTCCTGTTCTGACACGGCGGGGCTTCAATCGGGACTGAATTCCATTTGTTCTCAAACAAATGTCTTGATACTGCAAGTAATCTGAGAGTCAAAGCTCAACGTCCAAAGGACAGAATAATAGCGGGTGTATGTTAAAAGTGGTGTGTTGAATCTAACCCGAGCTTTTTTTTTCATTATTTGTCTTTTGCTCTTTCCTTATGCTTCCCTCTAGTGACCTACAGAGAGACAAGTACGGGAGTCAAACTTAACTTTGCCTATCAAATGTAAAAAAAAATTCCGGCATGCTTGTATTTTTTTTCTTTTTTTTTTGAAATGAGGCAATTGGTGAAAACGTAACTGGAGGTCAGATGTAGACTCGGTGGGCATAAGGTTGACTATAATTAGACTGGCAATGAAGCAATGTATAACATTGCACTCTCACAGCTGCCTAGGTAGGGATTATAGACTGTACTTCCACAAGCCTGAATATTGTCACTGAGAATTCAATTGGCACGCTCCCATTTGCATTCATTGGTTAAATTAATCGAAGCATTGAGATGTTTCTTCCAAATTGGATTGCGAGTTTTTTTTTATTCGTTCCGGGATGTGGGCCAGCATTTATTGCCCATCCCGAATTGCCCTTGAGAAGGTGATGGTGAGCTGCCTTCTTGAACCGTGTGGTGATTCTTATTGTTGTTTCTTGTAGCGGTTTGGTACAACTGTGTGGCTTGCTAGACCATTTCAGAGGGGCAGTTAAGAGTCAACCACATTGCTGTGGGTCTGGAGTCACATATAGGCCAGACCGGGTAAGGACGGCAGATTTCCTTCCCTAAAGGGCATTAGTGTGAACCAGATGGGTTTTTACGACAATCTGGTAGTTTCATGGTCACCATTACTGACACCTAGCCTTTTATTCCAGATTTATTTAATTAACTCAATTTAAAGTCTCCAGTTGCTGTGGTGGGGATTTGAACTCACGTCTCCGGGTTATTAGTCTAGGCCTCTGCATTACTAATCCAGTAACTTAACCAGTATGCTACCATTCCCCGATGTTGCTGAGCTGCCGAGACAACAAGACACCAGGGCCGGATTTCCCTGGTCTGTCAATAGATGGCGCTGCTCTTGGGAGTTTGGTACCTCCGGGTTCGCGGAAGGGAAAGTCAGCCAGGTTTTCTGCTCCTGATATCCAGCAAGCCCTGGTGGAAGTGCGCGTGTGTGGAGATCATCAGGCATTCGGAGAGCCTGCCTATGCTCACTGTCTAGGCTGGTGGTTAAAGATTGGCCACATGGATGTACGCTAATAAGAGTTGAGGCATCCTGGAAATAAGAGAGGGCGGGGGGGGGGGGTGAGAGGAAACTGGCCAGAAAATATCTACACCGGTCAACAGAACTGGTGTGAAATCAACTGACAAGGCCCCTACTGTGCAGAATAAAGCATGCAGACGCCATATTGGAGTCTCTGTACCTTCCAGTGTAGGTCCGCAAGAGCCTGAGGGTGGTCTCCAGGCTGAACGAGCATTTCAGTTAAGCTCATCGTTCCGTAACGCTAGGCAGGCTTAAGAGACCAGTCGATGACTGAGCGAGGCTCTGGCTCACACAAATAAGGGACACAGCTGGCAAGATATGCAACCCACAACCCCTGCCCTGCCCCCGCCCAGATCAACTGGACCGAACTCAATTTCAGGAGTTGTTTCTGGACGGTGCTAACGATTTGCAGGCTATTTTGTTTTCCTGCTGTCAATACAGCTCTTTTCCTCCACGCCTTGCACACGATGCTGCAGTCACGCTGTGGTCAGTCACGCTGCCTGGTCATACCGTGGCCAGTCACGCGGTGATCAGTTGCGGTGGTCAGTCGCACTGTGGTCAGTCACACTGCCCGGTCACGCTGTGGTCAGTCATGCTGTGGTCAGTCATGCTGCCCAGTCACACTGCCCGGTCACACCGTGGCCAGTCACGCGGTGGTCAGTCACGTTGTGGTCAGTCACACTGCCCAGTCACACCGTGGCCAGTCATGTGGTGGTCAGTCACACTGTGGTCAGTCACACTGCCCAGTCACACCGTGGCCAGTCATGCTGTGGTCAGTCACGCTGTGGTCAGTCACGTTGTGGTCGGTCACGCTGGCTGGTCACACTGTGGTCGGTCACGCTGGCTGGTCACACTGTGGTCAGTCACGCTGGCTGGTCACACTGTGGTCAGTCATACTTTGGTCAGTCACATTTTACAATTCTACTTAAAGTAGCCAAAAATAAAAAAATCACACTTTCCAAAGCATGCTGTGTGTATTTGTTGTGTGTTTGTGTTTGTGATGTATCACGTGCTGGCTGTTTACATGTCTGTGTTGTAGCAGAAGGCATTCCTACCTGTTACAAAACACATCCCCATAAAAGTACCCATTTCCCGCGATTACCCCTTCTGACTTTCTGCAAACGCACCAGAGGCTGCTGCTCCTCTGCTCGCGGATTTCGGCTGGCCTCTCCTTTGCAGTCCACGACAGACGTTTACTGTTGTCGACTTTATCCTCTGCGACCTGTGTTTGTAAACATTTCTTGAGTTGACCACCAAGGCCTTGGCCTCTCTCGGCCTTTCCCCACAAACCCCTGCCCCCCACACCCTCTAACAGCCCTGTGTGGGTTCACTCGCTGCAGGTCCCTCTGACTGATGCAGGCTGGGTGGTGGCATGCAACCATGGAACTTATAGGAGGGGGGGGAATGGGGGGGGCGGTGGCTCTCAAATGAAAGATAAGCGTTTCCACCAAAACTACACACGGCGGAGAGAAAACCGAAAGAGAAAGTCCTGCTTGCTTGCGGTCTAAATTGATGAACCCTCGCTCTGACTGGTTTGCTGAGATGTTGCCGTGCTCCTTCCTCATGTTACAGTGATCGTTTTACTTTCTTTTGTATATCAGCTATTCTTACACCAGATAGCCTGAGCAGACAGACTTGATGTGAATTGCCCATGTGAGTCGACCCAGCTGATATCTATAGTGTTTTCAGATGGTGCTTGTGGATCCTGATAGCCGTAGTTCCGAGAGGATAACTGTTCTGTGTTTGTCATGCTTACTTCGTGCTTGTCCATTTTCCTGTTTTCCCCTGCCTCCCCGCCCCCCCCCCCCCATTCTTTGCTTTGCACCACGATGTCTCATCGCAAAAGAAATGTGAAATAGTTTTGCCTGCTTATTGTCTGGATTTCTTTTGGTGTGTTTATTTTGCACTTGTTTTGTGTAGGTGGTGCATTTTCTTTCCCAAGTCGCCTTTTAAGGTAATTCAGGACAAAAGCCCAATTATTTTGCCCGGCCTTCCTTGTCCCACCTCGAGCCACGTGTCACCGCCGTGCGTTAAGACACGCAAGGGCGCGCGGAGCAAGGTGCATTCAGGTCCATTGTTGATAGAGCCATAGAATGCTGACCGCACAGAAGAGGCCATTCGGCCCGTGCCAGCTCTCTGCAAGATGCTGCCGATGTTCCGTCTCACTCTTCACCGGCGATATCGTTTCATTTCGGGTTGGGAAAGGGGGCATCCCAGTATCATCTTCTTCTTCTTAAACACTGCAAATACATGCACCGTTGTTTTGTCCTGAAATACATTAAAAAAGATCTTTTTTTCGGGGGCGGGCTTAGACGGTTTATTTATTTTTTTTAAAATGAGACACAGTGCTACCGCCGCTAAGTGTTTTTTTTGTTCTGTTCTCGTTTCCAGGGCATTCACTGAACAACGGCCGGGACACAAGCGCGATGGATACTCTACCACTTAACGGCAATTTCAGCAACAGCTACTCCATTCGGAACGGGGACTTCACCACCGACAGCGTGCAGGCACTGGACTGCGGGCTGAGCCTGGGGGACACGGCCTTCGAGAAGATGATCATCTCCGAGCTGGTGCACAACAACCTCCGCGCCGGCGGCCACAAGACCCACAACCTGGACCGCGGCCTGGCCGCCAAGGTGGTGGCGGCGGCCGCCGGCAGCAGCAGCGAGGACGACGCCATCGTGGCCGACGCCTCGTCCCTGGCCCGCGGCGAGCGCCCAGGCGGGCGGCGCCACCCGGAACTGGAGGCCCCGCTGATCCCGCAGCGCACTCACTCCCTCCTCTACCACCAGCAGAAGCGGGCCGAGCCCCGGGCCGACGCGGGCTACGTGGCCGAGCTGACGGCTGAGGCCGACGACCCCTTGCAGTCGCCCAACAGAGACTCCCTGTATACCAGCATGCCCAACCTGAGAGACTCTCCCTACCCGGAGAGCAGCCCCGAGGCCGAGGAGGACTTGTCGCCCTCCAAGAGGAGTGAGAGCGAGGATCTTTACTACAAGAGCATGCCCAACCTCGGTGCTGGGAGCCAACTCCAGACATACTATCAAATCAGTCGGGGTAACAGCGACGGGTATATTATCCCCATTAACAAGGAAGAGTCTATTCCAGAGGGGGACGTGAGGGAAGGACACATGCAGCTGGTAACTAGTTTGTGAAACTCGTGCGTTTAAAAACAACGAGAGATTAAATAACGACCTCTGCAGGTGCCACCCCTCATATCTACCTGAACGGACAGTGCAGCGACCTGTGGTGCTTTTACATTGTACAGGAAAGAAAACACAGCTGGCCCCTGCAGTTCTGCGAGGACTTTGTGAGGAAAAGGACTCTCGCGCTACACAGAAACGTATTGTTCCGTCGCCAATAAAACCAGACCAGTCATCGGGTCCCTGCGCGCTTGTGCACTGCTGCTGAGGCGGTGAGAGGACTTCCGGCCATTCCAGTGCAGTGGTTTTTGAACACGGTTGTATATATAGTTGCACCTTGTATTCCTCCCCCCCCCCCCGCCCCCCCAGGCCTAGGCCCCAGGCTCAACCCCAGGTCCCAGGCCCTGTATTATAACAGGAGAGACAGGTCTTTCAACCCTGCCAAAGTTGTCTGCAGTACCTTAATGCTCCCAGAGTGGCTTTTATTGATTGCAGGAAAGAACTTTACACCATTGGTCGGCTTGAAGAGTCAGTTGCCTCCTTTCGGTGTGCAAAAATGGAGACCCTGGTCAGCCACTAGCAGCACCAGCCGCAGGCCTTACACCTCACCTTCGCTCAGCTGTACAGCTATCTGTTCTCACTGAGAAATGGCTAAAGAAAATATATTTTGTTGTATTGCTAGTGTAAAATAAATCAAATACATTGTCAGACCTAAATATAAGAGAATTTTAAACGGAAGAAATTTGATGAAAATATTGTGTGAAGCTCCCGATTGCACATATGGTGAATTGTGATACTTTTTTCCTTTCTGTTGGAACTTGTTCGTTGTGAAGATTAAACCACAGGTTTTTCCCATTTTTACTTTGTTCATCTATTTCCATAACCCTTTTTAAAAAAAAACACACATTTCTCTCTCGTCCTTTGCCCTCGCGATGGATCCGCTGCCTTTAATGATTTATTATTTGGCCAAATGAGTTGTGCCCTTTTAATCTTTACTGAGTCGTTAAGCCAGTTGTGCCAAGTCTGGCTAAATGCGGTGAAATTGGACTCCAGTTGTTTTTACTGTAATATACTTGATGGGGGCGTTGAGGGGTGGGGGGTGCGGGGAGGTGGGATCGGGGGGAGGGGGTAAATGGCACTTGAAGTTTTGACATAATAATCTGGTCCAGCCAAACAAAAGCAGGTTGACCTCCTGGACCATGAGTGTGACCTTGCCATCTTTCGTTCCGCCTAAAACCCTCAAGAGTTTATTTATTTATCATGGCCTGGGATTTACGGTTTGAACGTCCCAGCACAGATTTGCTTCAAGGTTTCATTTTTGTGTATTTCCTGTTAATAACGAGAACCCACCACTAATATCTGATGTAAAGTTTAACACTTCTTTGACAGTAAATAAATGTGAGAATTTTGCAAATAATCTATAAAGACAAGTGTTTTATTTTTCCATGTGTTGAGTGCACCGAATGTCTATAAAACACAGCTACAGTGACAGCTGTGTCCCAGCACCTGACTCCCCAAAGCCTTTCCACCATCTACAACGGCACAAGCCAGGAGTGTGATGGAATACTCTCCAGTTGCCTGGATGAGTGCAGCTCCAACAACACTCAAGGAGCTCGACACCATCCAGGACAAAGCAGCCCACTTGATTGGCCCCCCATCCTCCACCTTCAACATTCACTCCCTCCACCAACGGCAGCAACTAACCAAGGCTTCTGCGACAGCACCTTCCAAACCCGCGACGTCTAAAAGGACAAGGGCAGCCGGCGCATGAGAACACCATCACCTCCAAGTTCCCCTCCCAGTTGCACACCATCCTGACTTCGAAATAGGTTGCCATTCCTTCATTGTCGCTGGGTCAAAATCCACACGGACTGCAGCAGTTCAAAAAGACGGTTCACCACCACCTTCTCAAGGGCAATTAGGGATAGGCAATAAATGCTGGCCTTGCCAGCGACGCCCACATCCCACGAATGAATACAAAAATACTCACCTCTGAGTCAGAAGGTCGTGGGTTCAAGTCCCGCTCTCGAGACTAGACTGATAGTCCAGTACTGAGGGACTGCCGTTTTTCAGACGAAACGTTAAACCGAGGCCCCGTCTACCATCTCGGGTGGACATAAAAGGTCCCATGACATTATTTCAAAGTTCTCCCTGGTGTCCTGGTCAATATTTATCCCGCAAAACAACTTCAGTGAAACAGATGATCTGGTCATTACCTCATTGCTGTTTGTGGGACCTTGCTTATGCAAATTGACTGCTGCGTTTCCTACATTACAACAGTGACTGCACTTCAAAGGTACTTCATTGGTTGTAAAAAGCTTTGGGACATCCTGTGCTCATGAAAGGCGCTATATCTTTCTTAACATTGTGCTAACCTCTCCTGCCCTCGTATCCTGAAGGCTGTGACCTTGGTTCCGCAGACTCCCAATTACCCTCTGGTATCTCTTCCAAATGACCAAACCTGTAAGTGAGCATAAGGAACCTATTCCAACTTGGGGGCTGGCTTCAGCGCCAAACCCATTCCTTCCAGCACAATGATTGGGCTGGTTTTCCTCCTCCCTCTCCACAGGGCCCCTGCTTCTACCCAGCAGCCCTGTCACTTCCAGTTTTAAAAGGGAGTTTTTCCTCGCTTTAAGCCTCGCGGATGATGAGTATGTTTTTAATAAGATTAAGCAGTGTGGAACAAATATGTTTGGAAATGAAGGTTAAGCAGAGTTACGACATAAATTTATGGAAAATGTCTTTGCATTTGAAATTCTCCCCAGCCTGAAGATGTACTGTAAAATGACATATCCCAGCAAATTAATTTTAGCACTATTCGCAAATGGCCCATTGAGCTCAAAGTTTTAATTATGGCTGACATCTTGCATTACCATTTAATGCAATTATCATTACATTAAACGTTAGGCTATTAGGGTGATCATTTATTTACAGAGAAAAGTCAATTTTGGAGTGCTAACGAAAATAATATTCATAATGAATGTTTCTATTCTTGCAGCTCTTTGCAATTTGGTTTATATTTCAGGAGAAACAGGCCAGATCAATGTGAGATGGAGCCCCAAGGAGAAATATTAGACCACACTTGGAGCACTGTGTACAGTTCTGGTCTCCATATTATAATAAGGATTTAGAGGCACTGGAGAAGGTGCAAAAAAAACCTGACATGGATGATACCAGACCTGAGAGGTTATACATGTCTGGAAAGATTGAACAGGCTGGAGCTCTTTTCTACAGACTGAGGAGAGAACTTTTAGAAGTCTTCATAGAATCATAGAATTTTACAGCACGGAAGGAGGCCATTTCGGCCCATCGTGTCCGCACCGGCCAACAAGAGGCTATCCAGCCTAATTCCACTTTCCAGCGCTTGGTCCGTAACCATGCAGGTTACAGCACTTCAAGTGCACATCCAAGTACTTTTTAAATGTGGTGAGGGTTTCTGCCTCTACCATCCCTTTCAGGCAGTGAGTTCCAGACCCCCACAACCCTCTGCGTGAAAAAATCTCCCCTCAAATCCCCTCTAAACCTCCCCCCAGTTACTTTAAATTATGCCCCCTGGTTGTTGACCCGTCTGCTCAGGGAAATAGGCCCTTTCTATCCTCTATTTCTAGGCCCCTCCTAATTTTATACACCTCGATGAGGTCTCCCCTCAGGCTCCTCTGCTCCAAGTCTTTAATATTCTGAAATGGATCAATAGTGTAGAAGTAGAGAAGATGTTTCCACTTGTGGAGGAGATCAAAGCTCGCGCCATAAATATATGATAGTCACTAATAAATCCAATGACAATTTCAGGGGAAACTTCTTTACCCAGGGTGTGTTTAGAATATGAAACTCACTACCACAGGGAGTAGTTGAGATAAATAGCACAGATGCATTTAAGGGAAGCTCAATGAGCACATGGAGGAGGAAGGAATAGAAGGATATGTTGATACGGTTAGATGAAGAGTGCTGGGTGGAGGCTCGTGTGGGGTATAAACTCTGATATGGACCAGTTGGGCTGAATGCCCTGTTTCTGTGCTATGTGCTATAAAATATGTAACTCGTTGCACTTTGAAATGTCTGAGAGATGTGATAAAGCATCATAAAAATGCAAATCTTTCATGCATTTTTTTCCTTGTTCAAGATATTCCTTTTCTGTGTCTTTGCAATCTGCATGATACCAGCCAACAGAACAAGCAAGCCCACCTGCCTCTTGGCCACTGATAGTTCAACTCTGTAATGCGTTGTCAAGACTGCGTAGAGTGGCCTGGAGTGATTGTCCATCGCATTGTCCTGACTTGCGCATTTTATGAGAGGAGCTATCCTGCGCTCAGTGCTGTGAATGGGGGAAATGTATGAATTTGAGTAAAAGTGTATTTTCCAGGGCTGAGCTATTAGTCAGAAGGACTTTGAGCATTGCTCACTCTTGTGCCAGTCAGGCCATTAATTTAGTACTTTTGTGCTGAAGGTGATGGACAGAGCAACCTCCACAAGGCTGATAGGTTGGACATGCCTACTAGCTGATTCTGTCCCCTCCTCTTTCCTGGTCTTTAATCCCTGGGATGCCAGGCCAGGAAAGTGGATCAGCTGGGGACCCATGTTCCAGTTCTCGACTGGCACTCCTGCCCTGTTCATCTTTCTGACTGTGCGGCTGAGTACCAACTTCCCATGAGGGGGAGAATTGTTAACCTGTGCCTCACTGTGCTGAGTCACCATCTTACCCAGCCCATAAACTACCATTCAAAACTCTCAAACTTTGCATCGCTTACAACAGTCAGAAACACATGCAAATATAAACTGTCGGGGCGCAGAAATAGAAGATTAATATCAGAAGCTTAAAGGGAGAGGTTAGAAGAAAAGTCTTCCTGAAAGAACTTTCACAACTTCAAAATGTCGCAAAGCGCTTTCCAGCCATTGAAGTACTTAGTGATGTGTAGTCTCTGGAGTAGGACTTGAACTCACCACATTCTGACTCCGAGGTGAGAATGCTACCTACTGAGGCACAACTGACACTTACAAAATCATAGAAATTTACAGCACAGAAGGAAGCCATTTGAGCCATCATGTCTGCGCCAGCGGAAAAAGAGCTTTCCTGCCTAATCCCACTTTCCAGCTCTCGGTCCATAGCCTTGTAGATTACAGCACTTCAAGTGCAGATCCAAGTACGTCTTAAATGTGATGAGGTTTTCTGACTCTACCACCCTCTCAGGCAGTGAGTTCCAGACCCCCACCACCCTCGGTGAAAAAAGTTCTCCTCAACTCCCTCTAACCCTTCTACCAATTACTTTAAGTCTATGTTATTGACTTCTCTGCTACTAGGATAGTCAGTTATTTAACAGGAAATAGAAATAAGCACTTGAAGAGGAAAATTATTGAAGGTTAGAAAGGCGAGGAATTGGAATTAGAAGAGCTAGCTTTGGTGTCCCGTGCTGAAATTTCTGAGAGTCTACGAAAATATTCCAAATGGTTACCGTGTGCTTTGATTTGAAATTAAGTGGTACATGGGTCCTTTGGGTTCAAGCTCATTTTTAGCATGGCAATGTCCTACCTTTTGATTAAACCTTTCAAAGGAGATATAGAAGCAACAGTGATTTATTGGGACTTTTGTTTTTTGAAAGACGAGTTTAGATTTAGATGATGCATGTTCCT
The DNA here is from genome assembly GCF_044704955.1 of Pristiophorus japonicus. NCBI lineage: Eukaryota > Metazoa > Chordata > Chondrichthyes > Pristiophoridae > Pristiophorus > Pristiophorus japonicus. The sequence goes on along the minus strand of NC_091984.1, from coordinate 13,107,590 downwards.
GTGGACATGGCTGATGGAATTATCCCTTTATTATGCAGGAAATATTAGCTGAAGCTCCAAATGATTTCTAATGTATTTAAATCAATACTAATGGATTTTGCTGAATGGAGATGGTTTGATATATTGGGCAATTTCATTTTCCACTAGGGCTCTCAATTAAATGGATTCAAATGGGACTCATTACGGAGAGGTAGAAGAATACTGTGTTTTAATTTCAAATTTTGAAATTCTGCATGTAAGTGCTGTTAGAGTCAGGAATCATTAAACAACGATTCCAATTGAAATATTACCTAATAGGAAAAAGAGAACTGTCAATGCTGGAAATCTGAAATGAAAATGGAAAATGTTTGGGAATAGGAGTGATTTTTTTTTTGACAAACCAAAGAATAAAAGAAAGATTTTGCATTGATATAGTGTTTATCACGACCTCAGGAAGCACCGTAGCCTACAGGGCTGCGGCCCAAGAGCTGGAAAGTGGGATTAGGCTGGATAGCCCTTGGTCAGCCAATGCAGACACGATGGACCAAAGTGGCCTCCTTCCGTGCTGTAAGCTTCTATGATTCTATGACCCAAAGTGCTTCATGGCCAATTAAGTACTTTTGAATGTTGTAACGTAGGGGAATGTGGCAGCCATCTTGCGCACAGCATGGTATCACAAACAGCAAGGAGAAAAATGGCCAGATAATCTGTCTTTAGTGATATTGGTTGAAGGAAAAACGTTGGCCAGGACACCGGGGAGAACACCCCTGCTGAAATTGCACTTGGGGGCTTTTGGTGGTGGAACCCCGCACCCCACATCTTGGATGCACCCTAACTTCTAAATCCTAGAATCAGGGCATCAGCACTCTTTGAGCATGCATCCGTGCCATTCTCCGGGCTTATTCTGGATTCGCGCGATCCCTGTTCAGTGAAAGCTGGCTGCATTAAAATTTACTGGGCTAGGGTTAGGTTCTGGCAAGTAAGTACGCCTGCTTGCATGTGTACATTGCAGTGGTGCGACTGGAAGAGGAATTGGCAGGAACTGCAAATGGATAACGACACCCTGCCAGCCTCTCCTCTTTCATTGACCACTGCATGGAAGAGGTCAGGCAGCAAAAGCATCTCCTCTACATCGTTCCCCCCACCCCCCCCCCCCCCACCGCCACCCCCGTGCCCTCCTCCCCGCCGCCGCTCACACATTTCCTACAGAATTTCAAAACCCACAAATAAAGCAGCAGAGGCCTGCTGTGAATGTGCCCCACCTCAAATTCCTCTCTCGCCCGCCCAAATTGTGTGGTCGTGTCACCCAACTGCCCTCCCCCAGAACAAAACAATTTCAGGGCAAGTTTGTGCGACAACAATGTTGATGTGTCCTTTTCTTTTCCAAATCCTGGCACAGCTTGCGGTGTATCTTTTTTATTTAGCAATTTTCAGTTTGAATATGAAAGATCACTCGGGTTACGTCTTACATGCGCCTCTGATTATGGGTTCATGATCCACTTCAAGGGACTCGAACAGATGAAACCAAACTGGCACTTGTAGCCCAGTATTGAGGGAGTGACACATTTACAGAAGTGCTGCCCTTCTGAGACGAGAGCTTAAATCGAGACCTTGTTCACCTGTTCAGTGGGATATTGTAGAATCTCCTGGGAATAATTGATGAGTGGGAGGGGTGGACTTGTCCTGGTGTTGAGGTCAGGCATTGCCATCTTAATGTTACTTGTGGCATCTCTGCTGGGAACTAAATGGTTGCTGCATTTGCCTATGAACAGTGCGTCTGAAGCACTTTGAGTTGTTTCTGGGAGATGTCATGAAATGCCAGGGAAAACAGACTTTCTTTTTCTATATTGCAATTATTATAAGAACATAAGAAATATGTTCCCCATAACCCTTTACTCCCTTATCGCTCAAAAATCTGTCTATATATTCAATGACCCAGCCTCCAAAGCACTCTGGGGCAGAGAATTCCACAGATTTACAACCTTCTGAGAGAAGAAATTCCTCTTCTTGTCAGTTTTAAATGGGCGACCCCTTATTCTAAGACTATGTCCCCTACTTTTAGTTTCCCCTATGAGTGGAAATATCCTCTCTGCATCCACCTTGTCGAGCCCCCTCATTATCTTATAAGTTTCAATAAGATCACCTCTCATCCTTTTGAACTCCAATGTGTATAGGCCCAACCTATTCAACCTATCCTCATAATTCAACCCCCTCATCTCCGGAATCAACCTAGTGAACCTTCTCTGAACAGCCTCCAATGCAAGTGTATCCTTCCTTAAATACGGAGACCAAAACGCAGTACTCCAGGTGTGGTCTCACCAATACCCTGTACAATTGTAGCAGGACTTCTCTGCTTTTATACTCGATCCCCCTTGCAATAAAGGCCAACATTCCATTTGCCTTCCTGATTACTTGCTGTACCTGCATACTCTCTTTTTGTGTTTCATGCACTATGAATCCGAATTGTTGCAAAGTTGAGTGCACCAGACTGAATTAAAATATTACCAACACCTAATATGCTGCATATGTGTCCCAAAGTATTTGCTTCAAATCTACGATACTTACAGATTATAAACTAGCCCTTACAACACTTGCTGGATCCAAAGTTATCCCAAGGGTCACTTGTGGTGCCTAAGACCTGGAAATCAAGCCCACGAAGCCCAGGCAGCTCAGACAACAAGAAGTTGCATTTATATAGCGCTTTTAACATAGTGAAACGTCCCAAGGTGCTTCACAATAACATTATCATTCAAAATTTGACACTGAGCCACAGAAGCAGATATCAGAACAGATGAGCAACAGGTAGGTGTTAAGGAGCATCTTAAAGGAGGAGAGAAAGGTAGAGACGTTTAGAGATGGATGTCCAGAAGTTTGGCCTTCCGCAGCTGGAGGCACGGCTGCCAACAGTGGAGCGATTAAAATCAGGGATGTGCAAAGGCCAGAATTGGAGGAGCGCAGAGACCTCAGTGGGTTGTGGGGCTGGAGGAGGTTACAGAGATAGGGAGGGGTGAGGCAAAGGAGGGAGTTGAAAAGGATGAGAATTTTAAAATTGAAGCGTTGCCCGACTGGGAAACAAGGTTGGTCAGCGAGCACAGGGGTGATGGGTGAGCGGGAATTGGTGCAAGTTAAGAAATGGGCAACAGAGTTTTGGATGGGATCAAGTTTATGTAGGATGGAAGATGGGAGGTTGGCCAGCAGATCATTGGAATAATCAGGTGTAGAGCGATGTTCCCCCTAATTCTTTTGAGGGTGGGCTGACTCTTTAACGGGCTGTGGTCTATTCAAAATTGTTATACTGAATCACCCTGACAATTCACCGAATATTCTATTGGCTCTGACCTATCCTATTTGTGCTAATCGCACCCATCCCTTGCTCTCTCTCTACATTATCCCATCTCACTAGCCACCCCTCACCCTTATCCGAATGCAATCATACTCACTAGCAACACGCAAGGAGCCCACTTGGCATTGCCACCCCAATCCATCGTAGTCTCCCTCTAAAGAAATAGCCCATCCATTCCTTACACTCATTCTGTCACTCTCACTCAACATTCTCAGGAGAAGAGAATGCAGAATAAGAGGGAGAGGGAGAGAACTGGAGGAGGGCCTCATTATTTTCCACCTTCACAACAGCAGAGGAAGCTGCCTTTGAAGCCTTGGGACTGATCGAGCAGCTGGAGGTGGGAGCCAGAGAGAGGGGGACATCTCAGTATCCTGATGACAGAATTACATATCTTGCAGCTACATGGCATACATCAGTCACTCGTATGGGGACTGATGTCTTCAGCCACTGAATGGTCAGCATGTGTATAATGGTAGCTGTACCCATTCTTCATGTGGGATATCTAGCTCATCTCTTTACTCTCCCACAGGAGCTCCCCATTGTCCAGGAGGAAGAGCAAGACGAGTCCTCAGAGGCGCCTACAACCTCTGAGGGTGCAACGTCACCAGACATGAGCGTACCCAGCACCAGCACAGAGACGCACACCTCAGTGGGTCCCACGCGAGATCGAGTACTGGTGCGTCACAAGTCACAAGTGAGCAAGAGCATGTGGTGGAGCCGGTGACAGCAGTGGAGGCTCCTCGCTAGAGGGTGCAGGATGCTCCCAGCACTGCTCAGCTGCATGTAAACGCTGAGATTTGGGGTGGGGGGGGGGGTGGTGGCATCCAGAAAGAGGACGATCTTGGTACAGCAAGAAGTGCAGGGGACTCTGAGAGTTTTTGCGAGTGAGGTCTGCAAATGTGCTAAGAATGGAGGAATCCATCTCCAACATGAGCACCACCGTGTCACATGTGATGGTGACTGTAGGCTCTTCCATGGATAGGATGGCCATGTGCATGGAGCAGCTAATGCACCACTCAAGAGCACATGCTATCTATGGAGCATAGATTGCAAAGGCTCATTGACCTCCTGTATAGGAAGAGTGGCAGTTGACATGGAACATCCCACAAGCTCAGTGTCAAATCAGGGACCTAGTTCATGTTGTAGGCAATGGCTTACCCCGTGGACCTACCACATGGCACTAAAAGCAGATGCCATAACTCAGAGCCAGGATTGGCCTTGGCATGTAAATCAGCTGCCTGTTCTAAATCACTTTAAATCAAATTGAAATCATTAATTTTAGTACAAAGTTGTTGCAAAGCACCATTAAAAAGTAATTTCTAGTGTATTACATCCCCTTTTCCACAGGTATGTCACAGAGCCAGAATGAGATGAAGTAAAGGGTCACAAACTTTGGGGATGAGGTTCTGCGGGCCCTACTTGATCAGGTAGAGACGAGACTAGACCGGCCAATATTTAATGCTTTTGGATGCCCTGTTGAACGAGGGCATCGATCACTTGTTGAACATGGGCATCGATCACTTGTTGAACACGGGCATCGATCACCTGTTGAACGCGGGCATCGATCACTTGTTGAACACGGGCATCGATCACTTGTTGAACACGGGCATCGATCACTTGTTGAACACGGGCATCGATCACTTGTTGAACGAGGGCATCGATCACCTGTTGAACACGGGCATCGATCACTTGTTGAACACGGGCATCGATCACCTGTTGAACGAGGGCATCGATCACTTGTTGAACGAGGGCATCGATCACTTGTTGAACACAGGCATCGATCACTTGTTGAACACGGGCATCGATCACCTGTTGAACGAGGGCATCGATCACTTGTTGAACACAGGCATCGATCACTTGTTGAACACGGGCATCGATCACCTGTTGAACGAGGGCATCGATCACTTGTTGAACGCGGGCATCGATCACTTGTTGAACATGGGCATCGATCACTTGTTGAACAAGGGCATCGATCACCTGTTGAACGAGGGCATCGATCACTTGTTGAACACAGGCATCGATCACTTGTTGAACGTGGTCATCGATCACTTGTTGAACGCGGGCATCGATCACCTGTTGAACGCGGACATCGATCACCTGTTGAACGCGGGCATCAATCACCTGTTGAACGCGGGCATCGATCACCTGTTGAACACGAGCCCTCAATTACAAAAAGTTAGTATGCAGGTATGCAATTAATCAGGAAGACAAATGGAATGTTGGCCTTTATTGCAAGGGGGATAGAGTATAAAAGCAGGGAAGTCCTACAACTGTACAGGGTATTGATGAGGCCACACCTGGAGTACTGCGTAAAGTTTTGGTCCCTATATTTAAGGAAGGATATACTTGCATTGGAGGTTGTTCAGAGAAGGTTTACTAGGTTGATTCCGGAGATGAAGGGGTTGAATTATGAAGATAGGTTGGGCCTATACACATTGGAGTTCAAAAGAATGAGAGGTGATCTTATCAAAACATAAAAGATAATGAGGGGGCTCAACAAGGTGGATGCAGAGAGGATATTTCCACTCATAGGGGAAACTAAAATAGGGGACATAGTCCCAGAATAAGGGGCCGCCCATTTAAAACTGAGATGAGGAAGAATTTTTTCTCAGAGGGTTGCAAATATATTGAATTCTCTACCCCAGAGAGCTGTGGAGGCTGGGTCATTGAATATGTTTAAGGCGGAGACATTTTTGAGCGATAAGGGAGTAAAAGGTTCTGGGGAGCGGGCAGGGAAGTGGAACTGAGTTCATAATGAGATCAGCCATGATCTTATTAAATGCTAGAGCAGGCTCGAGGGGCCAGATGGCCTACTCCTGCTCCTATCTCTTATGTTATATTCTTAATCACCTGTTGAACAAGGCCATTGATCACGTGTTGAAGAGGGCATTGATCACCTGTTGAATGCGGGCTCTAACACCGCAGAGGTCTGCAATGCCTGACTGGAAGTTATGAGAGCCATGGAAATTGAGGTCCACCGCACGTTCATTCCCACTGACAAGGCCCCTTGGGAGGTCTTCCTGCAACATTCCGTAGAGGTGAACAATTGCTTGCTTGGTGAATCGCAGTCTGCACCATGCCTCGAATGACAGTCCCTCTCGACGCACTCCCTTGGGGTGGAGGGATGGTGGTTGGTAGCCACTTCAGTGCAATCTCCAGCCTCGGTACCTCACATGCCGCATCTCCTTCCTCTCTTGCTCCCCCGGGTTGTCCAACAGCAAGGGAACACCAATGGATAGGCTCATGGAGAGATGGATGGGGATCCTGAAAGTATAGCCTTCAGACACTCGGAAACCTGGATGGCAAGACTGAGAGAATCAGGAAAGAAATGAGGAAAACATAGGAAATTTAGGAACTGGGGTAGACTATTCAGCCCCTTTAGCCTGTTCCACCATTCAATGCGATCATGGCTGATAAGCATCTCCACTCCATTTACCCACCTGTGCTCCATAATCCCTTGATACCCTTACCTCACAAAAGACTATCGATCTCAGTCTTGAAAGCTTCAATTGTCCCCAGCATCCACAGCCTTTTGGGGGAGAGAGTTCTAAATTTCTACTACCCTTTCTGTGAAAGGGTACTTGCTGATTTTGCTCCTGAATGCCCTAGCTCTAATTATAAGGTTAGGTCCCCTTGTTCTTCAATCCTCCACCAGAGGAAATAGTTTCAGAACAAGTTTCGGACTGCAGGGTTGAGGTTCCACAGCTTTAATGTTCCCTTTGTTGTCCTCCCAGACCAAGAGTCATGTGAGGGCCATAAATCAGATCAATACCTCGTTACCAGCACTATTATTGTTCCGTCTAAGTGGCTGCGAAGAGAAAACGGGTGTAGAGCCAGGAAATTCACAATCGCCTGCAACGGTGAGTGGAGTAATGGCAATGAACCTTTCTCAATTTTATCGAGGGTATCAGCTACCTCAACGCGTTTCTGTACTGTAATGGAGATGAAAATTGTATCCAATGTCTGGTACTTGGATATGTTTCCACGCAACAGACTACCTCTGGTATCTCATTTAAGTGGCCAGTCTTCATGTGTGGCCATTGACTGTTTGTGTATGACTGTTTGTGTAAACCATAAAGCACAAAGGTCCCAGGAAATGGTGGCACAGTGTAACTAATGGCCGAACTCCCGTACACCAACATTTCCCGGAACTTCTTCGCTGGAATAACAGCGCATACTTCTGATGCACCATTAATAAGCTGCAAGTTTTCAGGAAGTTCCAGGCCAACCATTTCTCCAAATTTATTCCTCAATGTGTTTGTTACATTCAGGTACATAGAATTTACAGCACACTAACATGCCATTCAGCCCAACTGGTCTATGCCGGTGTTTATGCTCCACATGAGCCTCCTCCCGCTTTATCTCAACCAATCAACATATTCTTCTATTCCTTTCTCCCTCGTGTTTATCCAGCTTCCACTTAAATCCATCTATGCTATTTGCCTCAACTACTCCATGTGGTAGCAAGTTACACATTCTCACCACTCTCTGAGAAAAGAAGCTCCTCTTGAATTACCTATTGGATTTATTAATGACTATCTTATATTTATGCTCCCTAGTTTTGTTGCGCAAAGATCTGTGGAAAGGAAAACAATGGTGGAGTTGAGTTTAGATTCTGTCTTCGTTATTAAAGTAAAATCCATTGAACTTTACTGATTGAGGTTACAGCAAGAACACTTTATCATTGTTGTAAACATTGCAATTACTACTACAGCAAAAAGATTGAGATCAGAGAGCTGAAACTCAGATAACTGTCTACTAAGCATCCATTTCAGCTCCATGCATCCAAAGCCATTAAGACGTACAAGTCTGCAGTCATTTTTGAGCATAATTATGGATTCCAGTCATTTATAATGGTCATTTAGCTCTATAGATCGCCTTCTATGAATTGATCTTTATCCTTTTATCCTGATTTCAGTCGTACAAACCTTACCACTTCAGTGAGATCGATAAATTGCACTCCTTCTACATTCTGCTAGTTGTTGCTATTTAAAGGCAATAGGTTAGCAGGGTAGCGTTTGAATTAATAATGAAATTCTTTGGTCTGATTGCAGGAAATTTTGTAGCCCAAATTTTCTCCTGTCCCGCTCCACCCTCCCACAAAAAAAAACGAGTCAAAGTTGATCACAATGATGTTAACTCTGAAATAATGTTAATTCAAGGCCAGTTTAGTCGTCTTTATGATGAAACATGCATTTTACTCAGTGATGCAGTCCCTGCCTGAAACGACCTTGACCTGTGTCGAGCCGCACAGGGATCAGCTGCCTGGAGATGCATTTCAGTGGGGCTTAGACGTGAGCAACAGGGGCTATAGGGAGGGAGGAACTTAATACAATATCATTAATGAAGTAGTGCTTGGTAAAATAATGGGACTAAAGGTGGACAAGTCCCCTTGACCTGATGGCTTACATCCTAGGGTCGTAAAAGAAGTGGCTGCAGAGATAGTGGATGCATTGGAAACATAGAAATAGGTGCAGGAATAGACCACTCGGCCTTTCGAGCCTGCACCACCATTCAATAAGATCATGGCTGATCATTCACCTTAGTACCCCTTTCCTGCTTTCTCTCCATATCCCTTGATCCCTTTAGCCGTAAGGGCCATATCTAACTCCCTCTTGAATATATCCAATGAACTGGCATCAACAACTCTCTGCGGTAGGGAATTCCACAGGTTAACAACTCTCAGTGAAGATGTTTCTCCTCATCTCAGTCCTAAATGGCTTACCCCTTATCCTAAGACTATGTCCCCTGGTTCTGGACTTCCCCAACATCAGGAACATTCTTCCTGCATCTAAACTGTCCAGTCCCGTCAGAATTTTATATGTTTCTATGAGATCCCCTCTCATCCTGCTAAACACCAGTGAATACAGGCCCAGTCGATCCAGTCTCTCCTCATATGTCAGTCCTGCCATCCTGGGAATCAATCTGGTGAACCTTCACTGCACTCCATCAATAGCAAGAATGTCCTTCCTCAGATTAGGAGACCAAAACTGAACACAATATTCCAGGTGAGGCCTCACCAAGGCTCTGTATAACTGCAGTAAGACCTCCCTGCTCCTATACTAAAATCCCCTTGCTATGAAGGCCAACATACCATCTGCCTTCTTCACCGCCTGCTTTACCAGCATGCCAACTTTCAATGACTGATGTACCATGAAACCCAAGTCTCGTTGTACCTCCCCTTTTCCTAATCTGCCGCCATTCAGATAATATTCTGCCTTCGTGTTTTTGCCACCAAAGTGGATAACCTCACATTATACTGCATCTGCCATGCGTTTTCTACTCACCTAACCTGTCCAAGTCACCTCACAGCTCACACCACCACCCAGCTTAGTGTCATCTGCAAACTTGGAGATATTACACTCAATTCCTTCATCTAAATCATTGATGTATATTGTAAATAGCTGGGATCCCAGCACTGAACCATGCGGCACCCCACTAGTCACTGTCTGCCATTCTGAAAACGACCCGTTTATCCCGACTCTCTGCTTCTTGTCTGCCAACCAGTTCGCTATCCACGTCAGTACATTACCCCCAGTACCATGTGCTTTAATTTTGCACACTAATCTCTTGTGTGGGACCTTGTCAAAAGCCTTTTGAAAGTTCAACTACACCACAAACACTGGTTCTCCCTTGTTCACTCTATCAGTTATTTCCTCAAAAAATTCTAGAAGATTTGTCAAGCATGATTTCCCTTTCATAAATCCATGCTGACTTGGACCGATCCTGTCACTGCTTTCCAAATGCGCTGCTATTTCATCTTTAATAATTGATTCCAGCATTTTCCCCAGTACTGATGTCAGGCCAACCAGTCTATAATTACTGATTTTCTCTCTCCATCCTTTCTTTAAAAGTGGTGTTACATTAGCTACCCTCCAGTCCATAGGAACTGATCCAGAGTCGATAGACTGTTGGAAAATGATCACCAATGCATCCACTATTTCTAGGGCCACTTCCTTAAGTACTCTGGGATGCAGACTATCAGGCCCCGGGGATTTATCGGCCTTCAATCCCATCAATTTCCCTAACACAATTTCCCGCCTAATAAGGATTTCCTTCACTTCCTCCTTCTCACTAGACCCTCGATCCCCTCGTATTTCGGGAAGGTTCCTTCGTGAAGACAGAATCAAAGTATTTGTTCAACTGGTCTGCCATTTTTTTGTTCCCCATTATAAATTCACCTGAACCTGACTGCAAGGGACCTACGTTTGTCTTCACTAATCTTTTTCTCTTCACATATCTATTAGAAGCTTTTGCAGTCAGTTTTTATGTTCCCAGCAAGCGTCCTCTCATACTCTATTTTACCCCTCCTAATTAAATTCTTTGTCCTCCTCTGCTGAATTATAAAATTCTCCCAGTCCTCAGGTTTTCTGCATGTTCTAGCCAATTTATATGCCTCTTCCTTGGATTTTCCTTGTTAGCCACGGTTGAGCCACCTTCCCCGTTTTATTTTTACTCCAATCAGGGATGTACAATTGTTGAAGTTCATCCATGTGATCTTTAAATGTTTGCCATTGCCTATCCACCGTCAACCCTTTAAGTATCCTTTGCCAGTTTATTCTAGCCAATTCACGTCTCATACCATCGAAGGTACATTTCCTTAAGTTCAGGACCCTAGTCTCTGAATTAACTGTGTCACTCTCCATCTTAATAAAGAATTCTACCATATTATGGTTACTCTTCCCCAAGGGGCCTCGCACAACAAGATTGCTAATTAGTTTTTTCTCATTACACACCACCCAGTCTAGGATGGCCAGACCTCTAGTTGGTTCCTCGACATATTGGTCTAGAAAACCATCCCTAGTACACTCCAGGAAATCCTCCTCCACCACATTGCTACCAGTTTGGTTCGCCCAATCAATATGTAGATTAAAGTCGCTCATGATAACTGCTGTACCTTTATTGCACGCATCCTTAATTTCTTGTTTGATGCTGTCCCCAACCTCACTCCTACTGTTTGGTGGTCTGTGCACAACTCCCACTAGCGTTTTCTGCCCTTTGGCATTCCGTAGCTCCACCCATACCGATTCCACATCATCCAAGCTAATGTCCTTCCTTACTATTGCGTTAATTTCCTCTTTAACCAGTAACGCCATCCCACCTACTTTTCCTTCCTGAATGTTGAATACTCCTGGATGTTGAGTTCCCAGCCTTGGTCACCATGGAGCCATGTCTCCGTGATGCCAATCACATCATATCCGTTAACAACTATCTGCGCAGTTAATTCGTCCACCTTATTACGAATATTCGGTGAATTGTCAGGATGATTCAGTATAACAATTTTGAATAGACCGCAGCCCGTTAAAGAGTCCACCCACCAACAAAAGAATTAGGAGGAACATCGCTCTAGACCTGATTATTCCAATGATCTGCTGGCCAGCCTCCCATCTTCCATCCTACAAAAACTTGATCCCATCCAAAACTCTGATGCCCATATCTTAACTTGCACCAATTCCCGTTCACCCCTGTGCTCGCTGACCAACCTTGTTTCCCAGTCGGGCAACGCCTCGATTTTAAAATTCTCATCCTTGTTTTCGACTCCCTCAATGGCCTCACACCTCCCTATCTCTGTAACCCTCTGAGATCTTTGCGCTCTTCCAATTCTGGCCTTTGCACATCCCTTATTTTAATCGCTCCACTGTTGGCAGCCGTGCCTCCAGCTGCGGAGGGCCAAAGCTCTGGACATTCATCTCTAAACGTCTCTACCTTTCTCTCCTCCTTTAAGATGCTCCTTAAAACCTACCTGTTGGACCAAGATTTTGCTCATCTGTTCTGTGATATCTGCTTCTGTGGCTCAGTGTCAAATTTTGAATGATAATGTTATTGTGAAGCATCTTGGGACGTTTCATTACGTTAAAAGCGCTATATAAATGCAACTTCTTGTTGTCTGAACTGCCTGGGCTTCGTGGGCTTGATTTCCAGGTCTTACGCACCACAAGTGACCCTCGGGATAACTTTGGATCTAGCAAGTGTTGTAAGGGCTAGTTTATAGCCTGTAAGTATCGTAGATTTGAAGCAAATACTTTGGGACACATATGCAGCATATTAGGTGTTGATAATATTTTGATTCCGTTCTGATGCACTCAGCTTTGCAACAATTCGAATTCATAGTGCATGAAACACAAAAAGTGAGTATGCAGGTACAGCAAGTAATCAGGAAGGCAAATGGAATGTTGGCCTTTATTGCAAAGGGGATGGAATATAAAAGCAGGGAAGTCCTGCTACAATTGTACAGGGTATTGGTGAGACCACACCTGGACTACTGCGTACAGTTTTGGTCTCCATATTTATGGAAGGATATATTTGCATTCGAGGCTGTTCAGAGAAGGTTCACTAGGTTGATTCGGGAGATGAGGGGGTTGACTTATGTAGATAGGTTGAGTCGGTTGGGCCTATACATATTGTAATTCAGAAGAATAAGTGATCTTATTGAAACAAATAAGATAATGAGGGGGCTCGACAAGGTGAATGCAGAGAGAATATTTCCACCCATAGGGGAAACTAAAACTAGGGGACATAATCTCAGAATAAGGCACTGCCTATTTTAAACTGAGATGAGGAATTTCTTCTCTGAGGGTCATAAATCTATGGAATTCTCTGCCCCAGAGAGCTGTGGAGGCTGGGTCATTGAATATATTTAAGGCAGAGATAGACAGATTTTTGAACAATAAGGGAATAAAGGGTTTTGGGGAACTGAATCTATGATCAGATCAGCCATGATCTTATTAAATGACGGAGCAGCCTCAAGGGGCCGGGTGACCTACTCCTGCTCCTATTTCTTATGGTCAGATGTCACATTTCAAAGTATCAAAATTACGACAAAATAGAGCATAGGTAGTAAGGAGCAGAGTGGAATAAGAATCAAGGAATATTCAAGCTTTTATGTCAGCCACAGCTCTGTGGGTAGCACACTCGCCTCTGAGTCAGAAGGTTGTGGAGTCAAATCCCACCTCCAGGACTTGAGCACATAATCCAGGCTGACACTTCAGATGAGGCTGCAAACCGAGGCTGCAAACCGAGGCTGCTCTCTCAGGTGGACGTAAAAGAGTCCATGGCACTATTTCGAAGAAAAGCAGAGGAGTTATCCCCGGTTTCTTGGCTAACATTTATCCCTCAATCAACCTCAGTAAAAACAGATTATCTGGTCATTTTTCATATTGCTGTTTGTAGGAACTTGCTCTGCAGAAATTGGCTGGCTCATTTCCCACATTACAACAATGACTACACTCCAAAAGTACGTCAGTGGCTGTAAAGTGCTTAATGTATGTCTTTCTTTTTATGGGGATTGAGCAGGAAAGTGGGATTAGATTAGGGTGGGATATTCAATAGTAAGAGGAGTAAGCATGATAGTGGTACTTAACACAATGGAACATAGCAGCCATGCATTCAACAGTCTAGGCCATAAGCTCTGCAATTCCCTCCCTGAACCTCTCCGCCTCTCCACCTCTCCGAGCAGGAATACAATACAGGAACAAAGGGCAGCATTTTCTATATCTCCAGCCTGAGCAACAGAAGGTACCCGAACATCACTGGTCATCTCACTGTTTGTCTGGTCAGGCAGTGCCTCATTTGTCCACATAATCCTGTACTTCTAAATAGCTCATTGTATATGAAGTGCTTTGAGAAATATGCTACATTCTTTCCCTGTTGCGTTGCTCATTGTAATCTGTCCATGGCCTCGCCCCCTCCCTATCTCTGTAACCTCCTCCAGCCCTACAACCCTCCACGAACTCTGCATTTCTCCAATTCTGGCCTCCTGCGGATTCCTGATTTGAATCGCTCCACCATTGGCCTTGCCTACGGCTAGCTGGGCCCCAAGCTCTGGAATTCCCTCCCTGAGCCCTTCCACCTCTCTACCTCGCACTCCTCCTTTAAGATGCTCCTTAAAACCTACCGCTTTGACTAGGCTTTTATTCACCTGTCCTAATGTCGCCTCCTTTGCTTCAGTGTCAATTTTTGTCTGATTAGGAAGAAGGAGGGTTTTCATCATCATCATCATAGGCGGTCCCTCGTATCGAGGATGACTTGCTTCTAGGCCAAAAAGGGATGAGTTCACAGGTGTTTCAATAAAGGACCTAATATTCCAGGTCCCGAACGACATGTTGAAGTGGAAGATGCCTGTGCGTGGATTTTTTTAACGTGAGGTGGCCGTTTCACCATAGCCACCACATGGGCTTGACAGAGCCAGGTCTTGGTCCAGTGGCAAGGACTAACCAAGACGTCTGGAGACCAGCTCTGCTGCACGGACCTAGTGCACACACATATCGCAGTGTGGGCTGGCCCGTGCTGCCCCTGGGGTGTTTTACTACATTAAAGGCACCATATAAATGTAAGTTGTTTTTGATAAGAAAGGGCAGAGCGAGTAAGCAGGGCAGTGGAATTAGACTAGGTGGCTCATGTGGAGAAAATCACTGGCTGGTGAATGGCTGGTTCCTGCACTGCAGCAAACATATAATGGCAGCTTTTCAAAGCTGGAAGACGCTGGTAATTTACAAGTTTAAGTGCAGTCAAGTAAAGGAAGTTGAAAACAGATTTATTGGATGATTTTATAGTGGCTAAATGATTCTATAGTGGCTAGGAAGGACCTATTTCCCCAAGCAGAGAGGACAATAACCGGAGGCCTAGATTTAAAGTAATTGGTAGAAGGATTAGAGGGGAGTTGAGGAGAACCTTTTCCACCCAGAGGGTGATGGGGATGTGGAACTCACTGCCTGAAAGGATGGTCGAGACAGAAACACTCATCACATTTAAAAAGTACTTGGATATGCATTTGAAGTGCCGTAACCTATACGGTTATAGACCAAGAGCTGGAAAGTGGGATTAGGCTGGATAGCTCTTTTTCAGCCAAAACAGACACGATGGGCCAAAAGCCCTCCTTCTGTGCCATAAATTTCTACGATTCTACGAATCTAGGATGTTGGAGCAACTTCACCCATATCAAAGGACCATTTTAGTATGTAAAGTGTAGTTTAGGAACAGAGGAACATGAGCTGGCCATTTAGCTCCTTGAGCCTATTCTGCCATTCAATGAGATCAATGATCTGTGACCTAACTCCATATACCCACCTTTGCCCCATATCCCTTAATACCTTTAGTTAACAAAAATCTATCAATCTCAGATTTAAAATTAACAATTGACCCAGCATCAACTGCCATTTGCGGAAGAGAGTTCCAAACTTCTACCATCCTTTGCATGTGGAGGTGTTTCCTAACTTCACTCCTGAAACATCAGGCTCTAATTTTTAGGCTATGTTCCCTCGGCCTAGACTCCCCAAGCAGCGGAAATAATTTATCTCTATCTACCCTATCAGTTCTCATTAATATCTTGAAAACTTGGATCAGATCACTCCTTAACCTTCTAAATTCCAGGGAATACAACCCTAGTTTGTGTAATCACTCCTTGTAATTCAACCCTTGGGGTCCAGCATTGGAATGGATTTAGCATTCTGGTAAACCTATGCTGCACTCCCTCAAAGGCCAATATATCCTTCCTAAGGTGTGGTATCCAGAATTGCTCACAGTACTCCAGGTGTGGTCAAACTAGGCCTTTGTATAGCTGTAGTATAACTTCTAACCCCTTGTTTTTTTTTAAAGTTGAATAATATTTTATTGGCAAAAATGGTCAACATTACCTCGATACAAAGATATGAAAACCAACTACTGAACACTCCACCAAGGAAAATATCATCAGAGGCAGTCCCTTGAAACGAGGATGACTTGCTTCCACGCCAAAAAAGGATGAGTTCAAAGGTGTTGCGAATGAAGAACCCGAACTACATCCTCAAGGGTGGGAGATGCCTGTGTGTGGATTTTTTTTAACATGTGGTGGCCATTGCACACCAACCACCACCAAACACCACACGGGCTTGACAGAGCGAGGTCTTGGTCCAGTGGCAAGGATTACCCAAGACAACTGGAGACCAGCTCTGCTGCACGGACCTATCGCAGTGTGGGCTGGTCCGTGCTGCCCCTGGGCCCCTGGCCCTGAACTCACACCTCCCCTGGGCCCCGATCACGTCCCCCCACAGTCTCTCACAGCTGTTTCACCCCGATCTCACCGCTCCTGCTGTATCTGCCCACGCTCCAATCACCGACCTGGACCTTGCTGACATCACTCTTCACTGTCATTGCCCTCCTGCACCAGCTCGCACTGCACCTTGTAGTGGCCTTCACGCTGCCCATGGCTGCCGCACACTGCTCCTTTATGGCCCCGACCTGCCGCTGATGGTCTCTCGCAGGTCGGGGCCTCCATGCCGCCTATGGCCACTGCCCAATATATCACACTACCATTAATCAACAAAGAAATGTCACAGTTTCATACACGCACCATCCACTTTGTACAAGTCATTCTAGTCCTCTAGATATAAAGCCCAGCATTCTATTAGCTTTTTTTATTTCAAATTTAGCGGAGTACAGCTAGACTGCATATGCCAACTCAACCATGACAAGAAAAGACAAGATTATTCTTTGTTCATGTCCATGATATTTTAATGATCTATGTACATGGACCCTTAAGTCTCTTTGGATCCCCACAGTTTCTAGCTTCTCACCATTTAGAAAGTACTCTGTTCTATCCTTTTTTGGTCCAAAGTGGATGACTCACACTTGCCTACATTGAAATCCATTTGCCACAGTTTTACCCGTTCGCTTAGTCTATTAATATCTCTCTGTAATTTTATGCTTCCATCCTCACTGCTTACACTGCCCCCTAGCTTTGTGTCATCGTCCAAATGGACATCATCTAACTTTAGAAATATAAAGTTTTCTGTGAATCATCGGAAGGAAGATAGAAATCTAGGAACAGGAGTATCCCATTCGATCCTGCTCCGCCATTGAATGAGATCACGGCCACTCTGTACCTCAGCTCCATTTACCCACTGTCGCTCCATATCCCTTGATACCTTTACCTATCTAAAATGAATCGATCGCCATCTTGAAAGTTTCAATTGTCCACCGCCATTCACAGCCTTTTGGGGGAGAGAGTTCCATATTTCAATTGTTATTTTATCATGTGCCTTCAGCAAAAGCTGCCTAAATGGTGTTAGTTTTCTGCATTGCCCCATGCTGTACTGTGCATACACAGGGACATAAGTAGTATTTATACAGTGACTGCTCTTGACTGCAGTGACTGCACTATATTGAAAAAGGAGTTAGATGAAGTCCTTACTACTCGGGGGATCAAGGGGTATGGCGAGAAAGCAGGAATGGGATACTAAAGTTGCATGTTCAGCCATGAACTCATTGAATGACGGTGCAGGCTAGAAGGGCCGAATGGCCTACTCCTGCACCTATTTTCTATGTTTCTATGACGCTACATGCAGTAGGGGATTCAATAGTTAGGGACCTCGATAAGTGTTTCTGCAAACACAAACGTGATTCCCAAATGATATGATGCCAGCATAAAGGAAATCACCGAGCAAGCAATCGATGGTTAAAATGGTGCCCTGCCCTGACTGCCCCCGTGTTATTAAATTCAATTCGATCACTGGCCAGAAGTCATGGTCCATGTTGGAACCAATGACATACGTACAAACATTATTGTGGTCCTTCAAGCAGAGTTTCAGGACCAAGGAAAAAGATGGCTGTGATGCCCTCCGCAATTGAGCAACTGCTACCGCATACTGTTCAGGCTGACACGTGAAGAGTGTCTGTTTGGACAAGGTACTAGAGAGCATCTGGTGCCCATTAAACAATATACCAACCTGCATCAGCACATTAAGGCAAGGCAGTGAGAAAGGGGCACATTATTATAGTGGTTGTGGTGCTGAACTAGCAGTCCAAAGGTCATGAGTTCATATAACCCCATGGCAAGGTGCGAAATTGAATTGAAGAAATCTGATCGTTTGGGCACTAGCACTAGAAAGCATCGAAGTATTGACAATGCTTGATCAGCTCCGATGGACGGGCCACATCGTCCGTATGCCCGATACGAGACTCCCAAAGCAAACGCTCTACTCGGAGCTCCGACACGGCAAACGAGCCCCAGGTGGGCAGAGGAAACGCTTCCAGGTCACCCTCAAGGCCTCCTTGTAGAAGTACAACATACTCACTGACACCCGGGAATCCCTGGCGCAAGATCGCTCCAAGTGGGAGAGAATATTCCGGGAAGGCGGCAAACGCCAAGAGTCTCTTCACCAGGAGCAAGCAGAGACCAAGCGCAAACGGCAGAAGGAGCGCATGACAACTCAAGCACTTCAACAAAACGGCACTTCAACCAATCTCCTTTCAAGCGCCGTGTGCCCAACCTGTGACAGAGACTGTAGTTCCCGCATCGGACTTGTCAGTCATCTGAGAACTCCTTTTTCATGTGGAAGCAAGTCATCCTCAACTTCGAGGGACTGCCTGTGATGATGAGCACTGGAAAATATACATTGAAAAGCTCCTGGTTGTTTAAAAAGCAAACAACTGGCTGACTGATGTCCTTCGAAGTAGCCTAGCAGACCATGGCAGGTTGTACAAGCAATTTCTGTGAAGTGAGTCGAACTGAAGACTCACTTCAACCTTCTCAGGGTAACTAGAGAGGGGCACTAAATGTGACTCTGTCTACAATCTAAGAACAAAACAAATTGTACAGTTGGAAAAGCTGGTGTTTTCATCAACTTGCTGTTTGGTAACCTATTTACGACTCAGCATAATCATTTTTTGTCCTCGTTGTTGAAATTAGTTTGCATTCTGTGTTTTGTGCTGAAGAAGTAATCCCTTATTTCATTTTATTGATGGAGATTTTCATGCACTAGTTTTATCTCCTTCACTTCTCCTTCATTTTCAGTCATTTAAAGCAATGTGTTTGGTAACAGAGATTGCTGTTGTTACTATGGGTGCCCCCAACACTTGCTCCACACATCCAACAACCATTGTGATCATTTTCTTTCACTCATTTGATCTCGTGTGCCCCCCAGCTTCGGACTGTTGACGAGATCCACCGATGGACTTGGCAAGCCTCACATGACAAGGGCTCCATCTTTCAAGCGGGTCTTTCCCAGAATTTAATTATCCGAGCAACGGAGGGCAACCTCTGGTAGGTAATATGAATTCCCCAGATTTTGGTCTTCCGTGTATGACACAATAATAACCAATGTGCGTGAATGAAGACAATACAAATAACTTAAATTGAATGTAGTCTTCCTTGTGTTGTGATGGTCCTTTATGTCAGATGGGAAGAAATGGGTGTTTGCAAGTTGTGGAGTGACACAATGAACCGTCTGGTAGACAACCAGAAGGACATTAATGTGTGTTCCCCTTGATGATGCTCCAACTCTGTCCGTATGTAGTTTGTTAATTGTCTCTCTATGTGCTGACTGAGTCTTGATCTTGTACTCCATGTTCTTGATTGGTTTTGTTGTTTCGTTATAGATTTATGGGTATTGATTTTCTTTCATTTTCATATTCTGCCAATTTTCCTTGTGCTAGTATTATCAAGCTAAGAGCCAAGGACAACATCATTACAGAAGTATTTTTTTACCTCATTTGTTTTGAAGCGCAACTGATTTCTGGTTGACTAAGGGCATTATTCAAAGTAACAACCTCTCCCTGAAAGCACGTCACTAAAATCTTGCTGCTGAACTACTCCTCGACCCAACTTGTCTCCAGCATACCTGTCTACCAGCCTCGGTTGCCGTTGTAGAAAACACATTTTCTCAGGCCAGCTCTCCTCCTTATACGTTGTTCTCATATATTTCCCATCATTTACATCCAGACTTCTCAAACCGCTGGGAGAAATCAAATCTGCTGTTCGCACCGAAGAAAATTCTCCCAGCTCTGCGACCCAGGTCTGAGGCTGCCTGGTAGTGTTTTGATTCAATATCGAGCAGTGTAAATCTTGCTGCATCACAGGGATTGAGTCAAGTGTGTTGCTCAGTGATGTGTACAGCCCATTAGTACTACATTCCCTCCAACAGAGATTTCATTCAGTTTGAATCAGGATGAGTCGAACTGAATGTGATCTCTGAGGGTTTCAACTTAATTCTGCTCTGATTCAGTTCTTATACCAGATTGTATTTGCCTGCCAGCCTAATGTATGCATGGAGATTATTGTTTTGCTGTAGGAATAAAGATACAGGCTGGTTTTAGTTGTTTACAACATAGCTGATATCAATCTCCTCCTTTGCAAGCCAGGCCAGCTCCAAGGTCAAGCGACACAAGTTCCCAATCCAAACAGGAACAGCAATTTGCATTTATATAGCGCCTATAATGAAGTAAAACGTCCCAAGGCGTTGCACAGCAGTTAGCAGACAAAATGTGACACCGAGCCATATCAGGAGATATTAGGATAGGTGATCTGCAGCTTAGTCAAACAGGTAGGTTTTAAGGCATCTGTTAAAGGAGGAAAGAGGGAGATGGAGAGGTTTAGGGAGGGAATTCCAGAGCTGAAGGCACAGCCGCCAATGGTGGAACAATGAAAATCGAGGGCGTGTAAGAGGCCAGATTTAGAGGAGTGCAGAGATCTCGAAGGGTTGCAGGGCTGGAGGAAGTTACAGAGCTAGGGTGGGGCAAGGGCATGGATGGATTTGAAAACAAGGATGAGCATCTATACGCAGAGTAAAGAATTTCAAACACTACTACATTTGTTCACTTAGCGTTATTCCACCTACATGTTTGCAATTGTAACACAGCCAGAGGTTTTTAGTCTTTGCAGGCACACGTGTACAGACTGGCCTCGCTTTTGATAAGTAAAAATTCAGGCCACGAGCGGAACGTAGACCTGATTCAGGTCTGCTGCATGGTGTGAATTGGTGGTTTGGAATTTCATTCTGCTAAACTTGTGCAGTGACACACGCAGGCCGTTTAAATAATGTGGAGAGCTCTGGTTTAGCACTTGTGAGGGTTTAAAATATCTTAAATGCAACAATATAGCGCAACGTCAAAAAAAGACTGCACTGATCTGCAGGACAGTCTCAGTAAAAGAATGTAAACAAAAAAGCTTGACATGTCTGTAGCTGTCTTGAGGACAGCGAACAAGAGACGAATGTGCAGAAATCAAAAAGGTTACCAACCCTCCAGGTTTGGCCTGGAGTCTCGAAGAATAGTGGATTAATCTTCAGATCACTTCTGCGAGCAAGCCGGGGAGATAAAACATCGCAGCCTTGAAATACAATTGTTTGAATATTTCATTTTCTTTGAACGCTTCTGCTTATTCGTTCTAAAAACTATTGGAGATGTGTTGTTTGATGGAGAGTCCAGTATCATGCAAGTGGACTACAAAGATTCTTCATTTTCCAGTTGGGCGGGGGAAGACGGGGCATTGCGAGGATGGTCGTGTTGAGCAACCAATGGCAGGAGTGTGGGGGTGGGGCGGTTGGAGGCAGGAGGTCACATGATGAAGCCTCCAGATGCGGAGGAACTTCTTCACCCAGAGAGTGGTGAACCTGTGGAATTCTCTACCACAGAAAGTTGTTGAGGCCAATTCACTAAATATATTCAAAAAGGAGTTAGATGAGGTCCTTACTGCTAGGGGGATCAAGGGGTATGGCGAGAAAGCAGGAATGGGGTACTGAAGTTGAATGTTCAGCCATGAACTCATTGAATGGCGGTGCAGGCTAGAAGGGCCGAATGGCCTACTCCTGCACCTATTTTCTATGTTTCTATGTTTCTATGAATAGGTCCAACCAGAGGTGGCGACCCTAAGAGGGAACTTTGTAAAATGTAAAGATTCTCCTTAATGAAGGATAATAAGGAGTAGAGTGGAGTTATTGAGGAAATTAAAGAGTGAGGGGACAGAAATAAAGTGGCATTTGGAGCTGAGAGATGCACTTGATTGGCGTATTTCGTAACACAGTGCATAATATTAGATCCTATCAATTGTGAGTGATTTTAAGAAAGAGCTTGCATTCATATACCACCTTCTGCATCCCCAGGATGCCTCAAAGGGCATCAAAGCCATGGAATTACTTTTGTTCAGTGCAACTACTGTGGTTTATGTAGGCAAACACAGCAGCGAATGTGCGCACAGCAAGATCCCACACACAGCAATAAGGTGAGTGGCCAGTTCATCTGTTTCGGTGATTTTGGTTGAGGGATAAATGTTGGCCGGAGCACACCAGGAGAATTCCCCCTGCGCATCTTTAAATAGTCATATGATGCCCACCTGAACAGCCAGACAGAGCTTCAGTTTAGTGTCTCGGCCGAAAGATGGCAACCCCCTACAATGCAGCACTCCCTCAATACAGAGGTCTGACCACTTGAGGCAAGATGACATTGAGGTCACACATAAACTTTCGTTGTGATTAAGAGAGCAGACTTTGAAATAGAAAATATGTATTATGTTATATAAGGCTGAGAAATCTATGCTTCTGCTTTAATTTCAAAATTTGCAAGTTGAACAAACTCATTTATGCGTGAAAGGTTCAATCTGTGAGCAATCATCTCCAGTAGTTTGAAGTTTCAAAGCTTTTTTATTGTTTTTGCTTCATTTCCATTCTGAATCTAAAAGAAAGACCCTTAACATTTTTTTTGCCAAATTACTTCACTTCAAAACGTTCATGAAAGGAACATAAGATCAAAACCAACTTGTCCTTCATTAAATGTGGAAGAACTGTGTAAGCTCAGCCCAGTCTCTCCACTAATTCTACCATCATGTCTAAAGGCAACTTCTTCGCTAACAGTGAAGGGTTGAAATGCAAATTAAAAAGTTAGGAGTTAGAAGTCAAACAGATCAAAATACTAAAGTTGCGAGATAATTTACCATTGAAGGTAATTGCAGTAGATAGTATAAATCTCGTCAAGAGGCAGATAGAGGTATTTAAGAAGATAGAAGGCATTGTCGGATGTGGGGAGAAGGTGATGGGTAGGAGAGAATTCACCTGTGACATTCTGACAGGCTGTTGAAATCTTTTTGTTCCGAAAAATTATGCTTATACAACTCTGGAAAAATAAATGTGATACAGGCCAGTGATGGCTGGAGATGGCACCGAGAGGATGAGACCTTAAATGGAGGCCCCATTGCCCTGTTCAGGGGGGTAGAGAAATGGGGGGGCGGTATTTGAAGAAAAGTGGGGACTTCTCCCAGTGTCTGAGACAACAGGGTGTGGTAGCATAGTGGTAGATTCCAGCATCCGCAGTATTTTGCTTTTGTATTAGTGGTTATGTTACTGGACTAGTAACCCAGAGGCCTGGGCTAATAATCCGGGGACATTAGTTCAATTCCCACCACGGCAGCTGGGGAATTTAAATTCAGTTAATTAAATAAATCTGTAATCTGTAAATAGTATCTGTAATGGTGACCATGGGCCAGACTTTCCATAAAGGCCCTCAACGCCCGGTAGGTTTGCCCGCTGAGAAGGACCGCGAACGTTCGACGAAAAAAGCTGGCGAGAATTTCCATTTTGAAGGCAAAAGTAAGTAGAACTGATCGCCCGGCGAGAGAATGGGCGTTGCACACTCCTTCTCGGCGGTTTTCTCGGTAGATAAGTGCAAAGTTAGACAAATGGGCGGTCGTTACCGGAATGGACGATAAGTAGAAAAATTTAGTCCGAGGCTGCGGTTGGGCCTATGGAGGAGAGAAAACTTTTTTAAAAAAGTGTCATTAAAAAAAAAACATGTACAAACCATTCCCAAGACAGTTTTAACCCAAATCACGGTGTTAAAATTAAAAAATAATGATTAAAGAACGTTTAACCTACCTTTTTTTGCAGGGTACCCACTTCCTGCCCTGTAAAAGCAGCTTTTACAGGGCAGGTCTCTCGGCGATCTGGACGCCGGCGGTTGAGCCCAAACTTACACCCTGGCGGTTGTTCTCGGTGTTTCACGTGGGCGGTTTGGTTCCCGGCGGGCGACTTCAGATGTGGGCGGTAACGTTCAAAAACTTACGTGCAAACTCTCGCCGGGCGAAAAACCAGCTGTATTGCCGACAATGAAGCCGAAAGTCTGGCCTATGCATGAAACTACCCGATTGTCATAACAACCCATTGGGGTCACTAATGTCCTTTAGGGAAGGAAATCTGCTCTCTCTGGCGTTTCTACCCAGTCGGGCCTCTATGTGACTTCAGACTCACAGCAATGTGGTTACCCTCTGTAATGACCGAGCAAGCCACTCATTTGTACCAAATTGCTACAACAAACATAGAGACATAGAAACATAGAAAATAGGTGCAGGAGCAGGCCATTTGGCCCTTTGAGCCTGCACCGCCATTCAATATGATCATAGCTGATCATGCAACCTCAGCACCCCACCCCTTTCTCCTCTCCATACCCTCTGATCCCTTTAGCCGTAAGGGCCACACCCAACTCCCTTTTGATTGTGTCCAACAAACTGGACTCCACAACTCTCTGCGGCAGAGAATTCCACAGGTTCACAACTCTCTGGGTGAAGAAGTTCCTCCTCATCTCGGTCCTATATGGCTTACCCTTTATCCTTAGACTGTGACCCCTGGTTCTGGACTTCGCCAACATCGGGAACATTTTTCCTGCATCTAACCTGTCCAGTCCCGTCAGAATTTTATATGTTTCTGCACAAAGTCAGCACTGTGGGAGCACCTTCACCACACGGACTGCAGCGGTTTAAGAAGGCGGCTCATCACCACCTTCTCAAGGGCAATGGGCAATAAATGCCAGCCCTGCCAGTGACACCCACAACCCGTGAACAAATACGTTTAAAAAAAATCCTGCCTCAAAGAAAACACCCCAAAATACAAATGAATTAGTAGTTCATCGCGTTTGCTATTTGCTTTGTTCAAAATAGCTGCCAAATTAACAACAGCGATGGTGCTTCAGAAGTAATTCTTTCTTTATGACATCCTATTTTTGACATAATAAAGTGCTGCATGAATGTTTCCCGCCTTTAAGAATGAACTTTAAATTCCGATTTTCCCGGGGCAGGGAGCAAATCGAGGTTACGCTGTTCGATTTCTGAATGCGGTCTGACTTTGAGATTTGGCCAGCACGGAGCCATCAAGTCTGAAACGGAAACACAAGCAGCACAGCCTGTGCCCGCCCGCCCGCTGTTCCCTGTGACTTTAGCAACTTTTCGACCAGCAGCTTTGGGAGGTGGCCTGCGGTGAGAGTGTTGCTGCGTTCCCTCCAGCCCGATCCGGACAAGTTGGTGTGTCCGTCACAGTGGAGCCGGGCTTCCCATCGAGCGCAGCTCACAAGGTGACTATGAAACCCGAGCAGAATGGCGCTGTGTGCACTGCCAGAACCGATGGGAAGAAAAAATACTATTCATTGCCACTCGAGATAAATTCAATCAGTTAAAATTTGATCGCATTTTCTTATCTCTGTCTCACTGCCCAAAAAAATCATCGGAATGAAAATCTCATTTTGTAGCAATGCGACAGTATCAAAAAAAAAATGACTTTCCAGAAATAGAGGTCTGAGGCAGGATTTATAAACTCCAAAAGTTAAAATGAATTAGGTCATTTAAAAAAAAATCTTTAATTCTGGCAACAGTTATTAATTAAATGGATATGTCAGATACTAGGCAATCAGACGGAAATAATAGCAATATGTGCAGATTGTGTAATTATCAACCCTGGTCAGCCCACACTAATTAGCAGAATTGCCGGTATGCAAATGAGGTACGTGTGATAAAAAGTGGTGCCACCATAAGGGATGTCTGAAAAACCAATACGTCAAGACACAAAGTAATGACAGAACTCAGACACGCATTATCTTAACTGCTCAATCTGATGTTTAATTAGGAACTACATTTACAGCACCCACTTTGCACTGAACCCTTGGGGTTTTATATGTAAAGTGTCATTTTTATCTGTGGCAAAAACTTGGTCTGGAATTTTCCGTGGCGGGAAAATTGACCCCGTTCCTGATTCCATGCTGCTCCTCAGATCGACTTTGTGTTAATGGGGCCGATTAAGGCCGCCCTGCGTATTTCCCCGGCCCATTAAATGGTGCAGGTCTGATGACATCAGCGATGATGCTTTTTCAGCCGGAATATTTGAAAGAGCCATGGCCACGTTGCATTTGAAGGTTCGTCGAGGATAATGCAGGCAGCACACGGAACAATTGAATTGCTGCAAAGAGTGCCAGACATGATTGCACTGAGACAGAGGGCTGCACCCAGGTTTTCCAAAGACTCCCTCCATATACTTGGGAAGGGAGTGAGAGCACGCAGGGAGGTCCTCTTCCCCTCTAATAGGCGGACGAGACCTCCCCAGGAAACCAAAAAAGCCCAGCTCCAAATAGCCGAGGAGATAATCGAGGAAGACTTGCTTCCACTCAAAGTGAGTTCTCAGATGACTGCACAATCCAATGTGGGAATTACAGTCTCTGCTACAGGTGGGGCAGACTGTGGTTGAAAGAAAGGGTGGGTGGGGAGTCTGGTTTGCCGTACGCTCCTTCCACTGCCTGTGCTTGTTTTCCGCATGCTCTTACCGACGAGACTTGAGGTGCTCGGCACCCTCCCGGATGCTCTTCCTCCACTTTGTGCAGACTTGAGCCAGGGATTCCCAGGTGCCGGTGGGCATGTTGCACTTTATCAAGGAGGCTTTGAGGGTGTCCTTCAAACGTTTCCTCTGCCCACCTGGGGCTCGCTTGCCATATCAGAGCTCCGAGTAGAGCGCTTGCTTAGGGAGTCTCGCGTCGGGCATGCGGACAATGTTGCCCGCCCAACGGAGGCGATCAAGCGTGGTCAGTGCTTCAATGCTGGGGACGTTGGCCTGAGCGAGAACACTGACGTTGGTGTGTCGATCCTCCCAGTGGATTTGCTGGATCTTACAGTCACCTGAGGAAGAGAGTGTTTGAAGACCAGGACCTCAAATCTGGCACCAAGTTATGGTCTACAGGGCAGGAGTGATACCCGCCCTCCTGTATGGCTCAGAGAGGTGGACTATATACAGCAGACATTTCAAAGCGTGGGAGAGGAGATAAACAGCAGGGATGTCGTCAGGAGGACCTGGATGCAGTGCCGGAAATGTTTCAAGGATCTCATTAGATCAGGAAAGGTGAGTACAAAGCCACACTCAGACTCATCCTGCTGTGCCTCTCATCACATCCCCATCACTCTGCCTTCCCAACCCTTACTCACACCAACGTACCTTGCACGTCTACCCATCCCTCTCTCTCTCTATCTACATTATCACATCCTCCTTCACTAGCCACCTCTCACACTCACCCTCAGCCGAATGAAATCATTAGCAAGTCACAATAAAGATGTAACCCATCCATTCCTTGCACATACCATCACTCTCACTCAATCTTCTTGTCTATCCCTCCTATCCCTGCAGGTAAGGGAGAGGGAGAGAACTGGAAGTGGAATGCCATCTTTGGTGACCCTAACATCAGCAGAGGAGGCTGCCTTGGCAGTTTTGGGAGTTGCTGAGCAGCTGGAGGTGGGAGATGGAGAGAGAGACACTTCAGCAGCCTGGTGACAGAATTACATCTCATACAGCTCCATGGCATACATCAATCACTCATATGATGTCAGCAGCCAGTGAATGGTTATCATGTGCAGAATGATATCTGTACCATTCTTCAGATGGGATATCTAACTCATCTCTTTGCTCTCCCATCAAGAGTGCCCCCCTCCCCCTGCCCATTGTCCAGAGGAAGAGCAAGACGACTCCTCAGAGGAACCTCCAGCCTCTGAGTGTGCACCCAGCATCATCGCAGATACGCACACCTCGTGCTTACTGAAGGACAGCTCTAGATCTGTCAAGGCATCTACATAGAAACATAAAAAGTAGGTGCAGGAGTAGGCCATTTGTCCCTTCGAGCCTGCACCGCCATTCAATAAGATCATGGCTGATCATTCCCTCAGTACCCCTTTCCCACTTTCTCTCCATGCCTCTTGATACCCTTAGCCGTAAGGGCCATATCTAACTCCCGCTTGAAATGCATCTGAAGCGCATTTTCCGCAGGCCTATTGTCTGCTCTATGATACATCTGGTGGAGATGTGGCTTTCATTATATCTCTCCTGGGCCTCAGTACTTGGTCTCCTCAAGGTTATCATGTTCCATGTCTTCAGCGGAAAC
Source organism: Pristiophorus japonicus (assembly GCF_044704955.1). Classification (NCBI taxonomy): domain Eukaryota; kingdom Metazoa; phylum Chordata; class Chondrichthyes; family Pristiophoridae; genus Pristiophorus; species Pristiophorus japonicus. Next base: position 13,079,344 of record NC_091984.1, on the reverse strand, counting down.
CCCTTGTCTCCAAGCAGCCAGCCGGAAAGTCTGTTTAGAGAAGCAAAGAGCTGAGGGAGGGTGGACTGGTGCAGGATGAGTCATGGCAACTGCCAAGGATTTTGGCGCACACATGCATGATGATCTTCCTATGGTTGCAGACGAGCTGCATATTGAGGGGGTAGAAGCCCTTGTAGTTGACAAACACACCTGGATGATGATGGGGTGCCCTGCTGGCCATGTGTGTGTGTGCAGATGCCCTGCACCCATGGGATGCCAGCTAGAGCAGCAAAGCTCAGTAACACTGGCTTCATCATAATTGGCTGTCTTGTCAAACAGGGCATTGGTGACCTGTGTGATGCACCTGTGGGCGGCCAACTTGAGATACCTCAAATGCCTGCTGCAGATCCCTGGAAGGAGCCTGAGGCTAAGAACATGAGGGTGCTGCTGACTATGACAGCCACTGGTAAGGCGTGTCTACCCGCTCCTCTGTGCTGCAGGTCTTGCTCCAGCAATGTTGCAAACGTCTGCAACAACTTGGCATGATAGCCTAGGCCTCCTTTGGCACTGCTGCTCAGTCATGTTGAGGAAGCTCATCCTCTGCCTGTATACCCTGTGTTGGGTGGCATCACATCCTGCGCTGATGCCCTCTGCACTATGGAGCATCAGATGGTTGAGAAGGTTGGTGGTGGTGTTGTTGGTGCTGCTGGTGTGCCTGGTGCTGCTGGTGTTGCGGCTGATCGTGGTCTGATTCTGAGGACCAAGGTGAGACAGTATAAACGGTGCCAATGCAGGTGGAATAGATAGCAAGTCAAGTAGCGATGACAGGAGCAATCTGTCAATGAGGTTCTAACAATGAGGTCCCGCAGTGGATGGTGTTTTTGCTGGAAACACGCAGCCTATAGAGAGCTAAATCTATGCTGGCAATGCAGTCAGCAACAGCTTCTGCCTCAGGAAAGAGATCTGCTGTGAGGTGGGACTTTTTATTGTACTTTCCATGCTGTGCACTGATGTGCTGGATCAATGGCCACTGAAGTTCCGCCTCAGGTTGACCGATGTGATTGTCCGGTTTCCGTGGACATCCAGTGAAATTTAAAAGGTCGGACTTAAAAGACTCTTAAGGGTCTGACAAGTACCTAATAATGATTGAAATTAGCTCGCCCGTCTCTGCCCCTTGGATCGCCGCTGCACCGGCAGAACGCGGCTGAGGGAAAGGTACGTGGTGGCGGGATGACAGCGGGTTCACAACCCACGACAAGATATTTCAAATCTCCTGCCTGACCCGCCTCCAATCGCACCCGCACGGACCCCAGAAAATTCCAGCCTTGGTTTCGTCAAAATGGCAAGGCTTTTCTGCAGAGCTTTTTCGCTCTTTTCCTCCCGTCTCAAAATCACAAGATGGCTGTGGATGAGGGAAGGCCATTCAGACCATCATACGCCATCCATCCAGAAAGATCGTAAAGCCCTCGCCCATTGTGACACTCAGTCGTTTCTTCAATAATTCTCGTGTTTTCATCTGTACTACGTTATCCAGGAGTCCATTGCAAGTGGTGCTCACACTGATGTGAAGAGGAGCTTCCCGATATCGGTCCAAAGCTTGCCTTTTACTAATTTGAACCTGCGTCCTACTCGCTCGGTTTAAAGTCATTTATTTTTTCCGTTCCTTTAACTATCTTTCATCCCTCATCAGATCACTCCTCAGACATGTCTTTTTCAGGCTGAAAAGTCTTTTAGGTTTCTCCTCATAACTCAAACCGCTGACACCTGGGGTGAGCCTCATGACTCTTCTCTGCACTTCCTCCAGCATTTGAGTCACTCGGTGCGTAAAAGAACATGTCTCCACATCTCCACTCTGGTTCATTTGCCAATTATCTTCAATCTGAAGTTATCTACCCTCCTGCCAGTGGAAACAGTTTCGCCCCATCGACTCTATCAAAACCATTCGGAATTTTGAACTTACTGCTTAGAAATTGTATTTTTAGTTGCTATAATAGTCTGTACAAGATGGTCTTACTTTTTTTTAAGTGAAAAATTAGTAACATCTCAAATTGCTCAACATCTAATATAAGGAAGCGTTTGGTGCAGTGCATGTTAACCGTTATATTGGGACTTCTGACTCTGAGTATTTTTGGCTCCCGTATCTTATTCACTCTCAGCGGTGAGTTCCATCTCCCATGCTTTTGAACATAAGAACATAAGAAATAGGAGCAGGAGTTTGCCATTCTTCCTTTGAGAGTGTCTTCTCTAGCCTTGATATCTGAGTAAGCTTTTGGTAAGATGCCCAGGACAATAAAAGGAGACCTCTCCATGAATTATTTCAGCTGCTGGAGCTTTCCTACACCTTTCCCATCTTCGATAAGTGGCAGAGCATCGCAATATTGGACAACGTTTTAGCTTTAAACTATTAAACAGAAGAGGAAGAAGTAATTGAACAGCAGTAATGTAAGGCATGTGTATTGATTGCAGAAGTTCCTCTGTCGAGCATCTCAAGAGGTAAACAATTATATGCTGAGTTACTCTTTTTGTAAACAACCTTTATGTACGCCGTGTCTCTCTCTTTGTATTTCTTACCACTGCGGCAATTGTACTTGTCTGAACTATATTTGGCACAGGCACGATTGGCCGAATGGCCTCTTTCTGTGCTGTATCACTCTGTTATCTTCCAGAAGTTCCAAACTGGCACCAACATTCAGATTCAGCTCCATAAACATCTGATTACTGGGACTTTCGGAATTGGAATAGGAGTCAGCCATATTTGAAAATAACTGTCTGTCAAAAGGTAGAACTTCACCAACCACGCAGTCTGTGCTTCTTTAAAAGCACTGTGGCTCTTCCCTCTGCCAAAGAAACTTGCAACCAGTGGCGTAACTACTGCAGTGGCATTGGGGCCCTCTCCTGAAGGGGGGGGGGGGAGCGCATCACCTGCTTCCTCGTGAACTCGGCGGTGTGGTTCAGCTGGAACATGCTCTCATCCATCCGCTTGGTGAAATGTTTTGAACCCGTCAGCCCTGCTCTCCATCTACTGCAGGTCGAGGGGGCTCTGTGGTGTGCTGAGCATCAGGAAGAAGTTGCCACCCCCATCATGTCGTCCTTCTCGGCTTTCCTCTTGCCCTGCTTCCAAGCCTTCTCGTCGTTGCGGGTGAGGAAGTGCTGGAAGGCGTCACAGTGGCTCGCCATGTGGTTCATCCACAGGACCAGCCCATTCTTCTGCTTGGAGGTGAAGTCCCCCTCGAAGCGGCCGGTGGCTTGCTTCTCGGGGATGTGGGGCAGCGAGATGACGGGGGACCTTCGCCCCCGTGCTCACTCGATAACAGCCCGTCCCGTCGAAATCTGAGAGCCAACCTTCGCCACCTCCCCCACTCCCGCCGCCCCCCGGACAGTGGCTCGTCCGCCACCGTCGAGTTGTCGTCCCAGTCGTTGCCGCCGCCGCTGTCCGACACCTGGTGCTGCAGCCCCGCCAGAACCCCATGAGGCCGCCACTGTCGCTGCCCGTTTGGGCGAGAGGCGGTGGGGGGCAGAAGGTGCAGGCCGGCATGGTGGACGGGCAGGGGGAAGCCGCTGCAGGGTTGAGGCTGAGGCGGTGCTGGGCTGTCGTAGCCGCCGGTCGGCACGTTGGCATAGCGGGAGGTGGGGGGCTCGGCAACACTGGCACCGACACCGGGCGCAGCGTCGCCCCCCCCCGTTCTCAGCCCGCAGGATCTGCATGCACGAGGCCGGGAAGGGGCCCCTCTGGCCGTGGCTGCTGGCCCCCCCTCCAGCCAGCCCTCGATGTGGTGCTTGCTCACCGTACACGGTCAGCAGCTCGTCCTCCCGCACCGAGATCGCGCCCACATTCTCACTCTGGAAATCACTCAGAGCCCGAGCCTGGAGCGCCATCGTCCCATCGCCCGCACCCGGCTCAGCTCCGCTCCCGGACCCCGCGGTAACTCCCCCCCGCCACCCCGTAAACCCTCCCTCACACCGGTCCCGGCCCCCCCCTCACACCGGCTGCCCCAGACCCCGAACTCCCTCTCCAGCTCCCCAGACCCCCTCACTCGAGGGGCGGCTGCGCAGGGCCTTCCCTGGCTGGCTGCACTTTCCCCTGTCGGTCTGTGATTTTTAAAAATCTATGTTTGCATCGGGGCCCACATCCTCTAGTTACGCCACTATTTGCAACATTTGCATCGAGCTCAACCCGGGACATATTTTTGCAGAAAGGTATCTTATGCATGCTTTATGGCCAGTGACTGAATTACAGGGGCCTTTGCAAAGCTACATTTAGATCGAATTCCTTCATTTTTGCCACGACGAACACATTCTGAACTTAAATCTTATCTTCCTACTTTACAACAGTGACTACACTCAGGAAAAAGTAATTGATTGGTTGTAAAGCACTTTGGGATGTCGTGAAGAGCTCGATATAAATGTGAGTCCTTCTTTATTTCTGCTTCCTTTGGAGTTTGCAGGGTTCTTCCCTGAAAGAATAGCGGAGATTATGGGATGATTTGATAGAGGTGTTCAAAATGATGACATTATGGGACAGCATGAATAGAAACACTGTTTCCAGTGGATGTGGCGTGTACAATGAGAGGACATAGATAGAAGATTAGATGTGAGAGTTCGTGCAGACAAATATATTTTTATACAGAGGGTTGTGAGGCTGCAGCAGGAACTGGCGGAGTTAGTGACTGAAGCAGGGTCCATTTCAACGCAATTAAAAATAGGTTGGATTGAGGGAAAGGGAGAATAAAGGGATGAGGGAACAGAGCGGGCAGATGGGATTAGGTCTATTGTAAAATAAACACCAAAAGGTTGGGCCTGTTTTCATGTTAACCCCCCACCTTCATTCAAACCTCAATAGGGACGGCCCAACCCCCAAAGTGCGAATGTTGCATGGGCCCCAAGACCAGAGAACAGGTCCCCTGGCGAGATCCAGCACCTAGCGGGGTTCTGAACTTTGGTAAACCCGCTTTAATGGAAATCGCAACATTTTGATGGAAAAATGTCAAGAATCCTCAAGCGGGAAAGCAGCCCAGGAGCACCAGAGTCCTCAGCACAGATGAAGAATCAAACAGTGGGTTTGCAGTGCACGGAGATTTTACTCACTTCGCGATCGGCATTTCTCACCAACCTGCATTCACCTTTCTTGGCTTCTGTTGTTTTGATGGGGGTTTTTTATTGGTTGCCGAAATTTGCTGCATTCTTTATTTCTGCAATGTAACTGCAAGAGTGATTTCTTCCAGGAATTTTGCTGCGATATTTGTTGTATTCTTTTTGAAAGGGATTAGTCGTGGCACGTGCACACTTCTCCAGTTCATCCCAGCAGGCTTCATTTCCCTGGGGAGTTTGCTGCCACGCTCACATCTTCCTCAGAGAATCACTTTTGCTTTCAGTAAAATTCACTTTTGACTGAAACCCTCCCATTGCGCATGATGATCTTGTTAGTGTGTTTTTGTTGTGGTTGCTGCAAGAATGCACCGTAACTCTTGTCCCCCAGAGGGATTTGCTGCAGTATTCTCAATCCTCACATAGATTGTCGGTCATGCTAACTTTGCTTGCAGCAGTTCACTGCAGGGGTCCTGAGTCTTTGCTGGGATTTACCCCATTTGTAGCAATGGTAGATCACTACATAGAACAGGCAATTCATAGGATCATAGGAACATAAACGCAAAAGAAATAGGCCATACGGCCTCTCGAGCCATTCAGTAAGATCATAGCTGACCTTCGACCTCAGCTCCACTTACCCACCTGATCCCCATATTGCTTAGATTCCCTTAGAGTTCAAAAATCTATCAATCGCAGTCTTCAATATAATCAATGACTGAGCATCCACCGTCCCCTGGGACAGAGAATTCTAAAGATTCACAACCCTCTGAATGAAGAAGTTCCCCTCATCTCAGTCATAAATGGCCGATCCCTTATCCTGAGACTGTGATCCCTAGTTCTGGACTCTCCAGCCAGCAGAAGCTGCCTTTCAGCATCTGCCCTGTCAAGCCCTCGTATATATCTTGTATATTTCAATGAGATCACTGCCCATTCTTCGAAACTCCATAGGACCACAGGAACAAGAGTTGGCCATTCAGCCCCTCACGCCTGTTCCACCATTAAATTAGATCATGGCTCATGGCTGATCTGTATGCTAACTACATGGCGAGAAAGCAGGAATGGGGTACTGAAGTTGAATGTTCAGCCATGAACTCATTGAATGGCGGTGCAGGCTAGAAGGGCCGAATGGCCTACTCCTGCACCTATTTTCTATGTTTCTATGTTTCTATGTAACTACCTTAGCTCCATATCCTTTTATTTCCATGTCGAGCAAAAATCTATCGATCACAGATTTATATAATTAATTAAGCTAGCACCTACTGTTTTTTTGTGGGAGAGAGTGCTACACTTCTACCACCCTTTGCATAAAGAATAGTTTTGTAACATCATTCCTGAACCTTAAAATCAGAACCAGGCCATTCATTAGGTTGATTCAGGAGATGAGGGGGTTCAATTATGAAGATAGGTTGAGTAGGTCGGGCCTATACTCATTGGAGTTCAGAAGAATGAGAGATGATCTTATCAAAACATATAAGATAATGAGGTGGCTCGACAAGGTGGATGCAGGGAGGATATTTCCATTCATAGGGGAAACTAAAACTAGAGGTCATAATCTCAGAATAAGAGGCCGCCCATTTAAAACTGAGATGAGGAGGAATTTCTTCTCAGAGGGTTGTAAATCTGTGGAATTCTCTGCCCCAGAGAGCTGTGGAGGCTGGGTCATTGAATAAATTTAAGGCGGTGATAGACAGATTTTTGAGCGATAAGGGAGTAAAGGGTTATGGGGAGTGGACAGAGAAGTGGAGCTGAGTCTATGATCGGATCAGTCATGATCTTATTAAATGGCGGAGCAGGCTCGAAGGGCCAAATGACCTACTCCTCCTATTTCTTATGTTCTTATGAAAATGATGGTCAGAGCCTCTGCTATTTCCTCTCTCACTTCTCTTAACATCCTCTGATACATTTCATCCGAGCCTGGGGATTTATCCACTTTCAAAGCTTCTAGACCCCTTAAAACTTCCTCTGCCGCTATATTTATTTCTCACACCTCCTCCCTGATTGCAATGTCTGCATCGCCCCTCTCTTTTGTGAAAACAAATGCAAAGTATTCATTAAGAACAATATCCATGTCTTCTGCCTCCATATACAGATTACCTTTATGGTCTCTCATTAGCCCTACTCTTTCTTTAGTTATCCTGTTGCTCTTAATGTATTTATAAAACATCTTTGGGTTTTCCTTGGTTATACTTCCCAATACTTTTTCATGCCCTCTCTTTGCTTTCCTAATTTCCTTTTTAATTTGACTCCTGCACGTCTATACTCCTATAGGGTTTCTGCAGTAGTGAGCCCTAGGTATCTGTCATCAGCTTCCCTTTTTTTCTTTATCCTACCCTGTATGATTGTTGGACACAGATTTAAGGTGATTGGCAAAAGAACCAAAGGCAACATGAGGGAAAACATTTTTATGCAGCGAGTGGTTAAGATCTGGAATGCGCTGCCTAAAAGGGTGGTGGAGGCAGACTCAATCACAGCTTTCAAAAGGGAATTAGATAATAACCTGAAGAAAAAAAATGTGCAGGGCAACGGGGAAAGGGTAGGGAGTGTGGGACTAGCTGAAGTGCTCGTGCACAGAGCCGGCATGGGCTCGATGGGCCGAATGGCCTTTTTCCATGCTGTAACCATTCTATGATTTCTTTCTCCTCTTCTACCAGGCCCCTCACTACCAGGCCTCTCACTACCAGGCCCCTCAGTGAAGCCGCCCGCTCTGAAACCGGGCAACCAGGAAGATCCTGGGTTATCCCTGGCCTGTGCCGACTCTTGTAAATGTTGGCAATTGCCGATTAAAAGTCAATCCTTCCCCCCCCCCCCAACCTTTTTTAAAAAAAGGTCAACAACAACTTTGTATTTATACAAAAGCAAAATACTGCGGGTGCTGGAATCTGAAATAAAAACAGAAACTGCTGGGAATCAAGGATGGGCATCAAGGGGTATGGAGAAAAAGTGGGAATATGGTGTTGAGATAGAGGATCAGCCATGATCATATTGAATGGCGGTGCAGACTCGAAGGGCCAAATGGCCTACTACTGCTCCTATTTTCTATGTTCTATGTTCATTGTCCGAGACCTCCCCCCCCCCACCCCCCACCACCAGTGGAAAAAGTTTTTCTCTGTCAACCATGACAATTCCTTTCAAAATCCTAAAACCTCAAACAAATCTACCCATAACCTTCTATGTTCCAGGGGATACAAGCCTAGTTTATGTAATTTCTCCTCATAATCTAACCTTTTTAGACCTGGTAACATTCTGGCAAATCTACGCTGCACTCCATCCATGTCCAATATATCCTTTCTAAGGTGAGGTGTCCTGAAGGCCTATGCTGGCATTTATGCTTCACATGAGCTTCCTTCTACCCTACTTTATATAACCCTGTCATCATATCCTTCTATTCCTTTCTCCCTCATGCTTTCCCTTAAATGTATCTATGCTATTCACCTCAACTATGCCATGTTGTAGCGAGTTCCACATTCTCACCACTCTCTGGATGAAGACGTTTCACCAGAATTCCTTATTGGATTTATTAGTGACTAGCAGTGTTGTCTGTGGCTGAGTAGGTAGCATACATGCCTTTTAGTCAGAAGGTTGTGGGTTCAAGTCCCACATAAATCAAGGCTGATACTTCAGTGTATTGCTGAGGGAGTGCTGCACTGTCGGAGGTGCCGTCTTTCGGATGAGATGTTAAACTGAGGCCCCGTCTGCTCTCTCAGGTGGACATAAAATATCCCGTGGCATTATTTCAAAGAAGAGCAGGAGAGTTAATCCCCAGTGTCCTGACCAATATTTATCCCTCAATCAACATAACAAAAACAGATTATCTGGTCATTATCACATTGCTGTTTGTGGGAGCTTGTTGTGTGCAAAATAGCTGCCTCTTTTCCCACATTACAACAATGACTATAGTCAAAAAGTACATCAGTGGCTTTGAGATGTCCGGTGGTCGTGAAATGCGCTATATAACTGTAAGTCTGTCTTTTTTTACTGTCATATTCATGGTGCCTAGTTTTGGACTCACCCACTGGCTTGAAACAGTTATAGTCAGCTTAGATATTGACTCCAAGTGCAGAATCAACTAGTATACATGCTGAGCAGTAAATATGTGCATATGGCGGCAACCATTGTGAGAGTTTAAGAACAGAGAGTGAGTTATTCAGTCCCCTGTAAAACCTTCTCTCGTTGAACCACGGCGTTAAAACATTGTTGCGGATTCACTTGTCATAAAATCACCGTGTCTTTCTCATGTTCTTGCACAGACGTGCTGCAGTGCTGTCATTTCACGACAGTGGGACTTCACTACAGTCCCATTTCATTTTGAGATTTGTCTCAATATTTTAACTACAATCAATCGGTGACCTGGCCAATATTTATCCCTCAACCAACATCACTAAAACTGAGATAGCTGGTCAGTTATCACATTGCTGTTTGTGGGAGCTTGCTGTGCATGCAAATTGGCCATCACGTTTCCTACTTTACAACAATGACTACAATTCAAAAAGTACTTTGTTGGCTCTAAGGCGCTTTGGGCCGTCAAGAGGTCGTGAAAGGCACTATATAAATGCAAGTTGTTCTTTCTTTTGCACTGTTCTATTATGATTCACTGCAGTGTTGCAGCTTCCTCTTCTTATTCAACCCTCCCCAACTCCTGTGCCTCTGGGTACAGATCGACAAGAGTTGGCAGCCTTTTAAAATGACCATTCTTCATTTATGAGTCAGTGTTGGGACACTTCTCATCATCATAGGCAGTCCCATGAAGCGAGGATGACTTGCTTCCACCCCAAAAAGGGATGAGTTCACAGGTGTTTCAATGAAGGACCTAATATTCCATATCCCGAACTACATCCTCAAGGGCAGAAGATGCTTGTGCCTGAAATGTTTTAACGTGTGGTGACCATTGTACACCAGCCACTACACGGGCTTGGCAGAGTTAGTTCTTGGTCCAGTGGAAAGGATTACCCAAGACTAACTGGAGACCAGTTTTGCTGCCCAGACTGAGTGCGCACACATATCGCAGTGTGGGCTGGCCTATGTCATGATTAGAGGCGGTGGATGGCGGGGGATTGAATTAATTTTTTCTTCACTTCAAAGACAATCACATTTCATCAGGGGTCACTGGTCAGTAAAGCTCAAAAACAATGAATAATCATTTTCTCTGTTCTTATTCCAAGTACTGAAAGCATTGCAGTGTTACCACTCACCCCAGCCCTAGCTGAGATTATCCAGCATGACAACGCCTTCGTGATCTGTATGGCTCAATGCCATACCAAGCAGTGTATTCCATCTGGTTCACTAACATCCTTTAGGGAAGGAAATCTGCTGTCCTTACCCGATCTGGCCTGCATGTGACTCGAGACCCACAGCAATAAGGTTGATTCTTAACTGCCCTCTACAGTTCAAAAAAACAGCTCTCCACCACCTTCTCAAGGGCAATTAGAGATGGGCAATAAATGCCAACCCATGTCACCCTCTGAGTCATCCAATAAAGAAGAAAGAAATAACTTGCATAACTTACTTTTCGCAACCTCAAGACATCCTAAAACGCTTTACAGCCAATGAAATACCATTTGAAGTGTGGTCACTGTTGTAATGTAGGAAATGGGGCAGCTTAAATGAGCACAGCAAGATCCCACAAACATCAATGTAATAATGACCATATAATCTGTTTTAGTGATGTTGGTTGAGGGATCTATATTAGACAGGACACCGGGGAGAACTCCCCTGCTCCTCTTCCAATAGTGCCCTGCGGGATCTTTTATGCCCACCTGAGTGAGTAGACGGGGCCTTGGTTTAACATCACATCCGAAAGATGACACCACTGACAGTGTCATACACCCTCAGCACTGCACTGAAGTATCAGCCTGGATTATGTGCTCAAGACTCTCTCTTCTTCAGCAGCCCACCCCCCCCCCCCCCCACCCGGAGACGAGGATGACTTGCTTTCAACTAATGAGAGTTCTAAGGTGACTGCTGAGCCGATGCAGGATCGACAGACTCTTGTCACAGGTGGGGCAGGTGGTGGTTGGAGGGACGAGTGGGTGGGGTGCTAGCTTTGCCGGGTTTGAGAACCTGGTCGTCAAACACTCTTTTCCTCAGGTGACCGAAGGCTGCAATGTTTGCACTTAACGTCCACGTGCTCTTGGCGAAGAGGCTCGAGGTGTTCGGTACCTTCTCGGATAATTCTCCTCCATATTGATCAGTCTTGGGCCAAGGATTCCCAAGAGTCGGGGGGGGGGGGAGGGGGGATGTAACATTTTATCAAGGAGGCTTTGAGGGGGTGTCCTTGAAGCGTTTTCTCTGCCCTCGTGGGACTCACTTGTTGTGACATAGCTCAGAGTAGAGTGTTTGTTTTGGGAGTCTAGCATCGTAAAATGTGGCCCGTCCAGCAGAGCTGATCGACTGTGGTCAATGCTTAGATGCTGGGGATGTTGGCCTAAGAGAGAACACTGATGTTGGTGTGCCTATCCTACCAATGGATTTGGAGGATTTTGCGGAGGCAGCGTTGGTGGTACTGTGCATTGTCCATGTCTCTGAAGCATAAAGGAGGGCAGGTATCACTACTGCTCTGTAGACCATGAGCTTGATGCCGGGTTTGAAATCCTGGTCTTCAAACACTCTTTTCCTCAGGTAACCGAAGGCTGCACTGGTGCACTGAAGGTGGTGTTGGACTTCATCGTCGATGTCTGTCCTTGCTGACAGTAGGCTCCCGAGATATGGAAAGTGGTCCACATTGTCCAAGGTCTCGTCAAGGATCTTGATAATCGGTGGGCAGTGCTGTGTGTCGGGGACAAGTTGGTAGAGAACCTTTGCCTTACAGATGTTTAATATAAGGCTCAGACTCTCGTATGCTTCGGTGAAGGTGACAATGAAGGTTTGGAGCTCGGCCTCCGAGTGTGCACAGATGCAAGCGTTGTCTGCATACGGTAATTCAATGACAGAGGTTGGAATAACCTTGGATCTGGACTGGAGGCGACAGAGTTGAACAGTTTCCCTTTCGTCCTGTAGATTAGCTCCACACCAGCGGGGAGCTTGTTAAAGGTGAGATGAAGTATTGCAGTAAGGAAAATTGAGAAGAGCATTGGTGCAATGACACAGTCTTGCTTGACCCCGGTCTGCACTTGTATTGGGCCTGTGGTGGATCCAGTGGTAAGGATCAAGGCTTTCATTTCAGCGTGAAGCAAGCGAAGGATGGTGACAAATTTTTGAGGACAGCTGAATTTGAGAAGGACACTCTATAATCCCTCATGGTTGATAGAGTCGAAGGCCTTTGTGAGGTCAAAGAAAGCCAGGTACAGAGGTTGATGCTGCTCCCTACATTTTTCTTGGATTTGTCGCGCGGTGAAGATTATGTCCAGATCAGATTAAGACTCTGGAGTGCTTCTTACAGATCCTGCTCATGGTAAGTCAGAGGTTCTGCTCTTTTTTTTGAGGACCAGTGTGTTATAGCATGAGATGTGCAACATACGATTCTGCTAGGGATATCCCATTAAGGCCACAAGGTCCAGTTGCTGTGCAGTTAATGGTCCAGAAATTCCTTTCGAGCATTTGTAGAGTGACAAATGGGCGCAGGGCTGCACCCGAAGATGAAGGCTTGAATAGCATCAGAAATTGGTCATCAGGCCTCATCTCCATATCGAGCACCTCCACAGGCAGCTCGCCCCACGGGATAGTTCAATTGCAGGCTGCCTACCTCGCTGGCGGCAGCCCTCAGGAAATGTGGTGGGTGAGGAGGTGGAGGTTGCATTGGGCAGCCCATGGTAGGAATGCTTCAGAGACCTGCTGCTGCTCCCAGCTCCACGTTCAAAGTAAAGCATTTTTTTGGCTCTTTCTGTTCGAACAAAGAAGGTTAAAAGGAGACCTGATACATGCGAGCAAAATTATGAGATGGGTTTTGAGAAGGCTAGTAAGGGAAAGTCTATTTCCCACCGATCAGTAAGTTGGTAACGATCATGAGGAGAATGAAGGGAGATATTCAAGAATTTCTTTTATGTTGTGCATTTTTAGGACATGGAATGCGTTACTAGAAACAGTGGTGGAAGTAGAATCTGTAGCAGCTATTAAAAGGGAATTAAATAACAACAATAAAAATCTGTATTTAAATAACAGCTTTAACATAATTAAACATCACCAGCTGCTTCACCGGAGCGTTATCAGACAAAATTTGATGCCGAGCCACATAAGGAGATATTAGGACAGGCAATCAAAGGCTTGGTCAAAGAGGTAGGTTTTAAGGAGCATCTTAAAGGAGGTTAGAGAGGCGGACAAGTTGAGGGAGGGAATTCCAGAGCTTTGGGGCCTAGGCAGCTGAAGGCATGGCCACCAATGGTGGAGCAATTCAAATCAGAAATGTGCAAGAGGCCAGAACTGGAGGCGGGCAGATATCTTGGGAGGGCTGAAGGAGGTTACAGAGATAGGGAGGGGCGAGGCCATGGAAGGAGAATTTTATAATTGAGATGTTGCCGGACCAGGAGCCAGTGTAGGTCGGCGAGCACAGAGGGTGATAGGTGAATGAAACTTAGTGCAAGTTAGGACACGTTTTCGATGAGCTCAAGTTTATGGAGGGTATAAGGTGGGAGCCTGGTCAGGAGAGCATTGGAATACTGGAGTCTGGAGTTCACAAAGGCATGGATGAGGGTTTCATCACCAGATGCACTGAGGCAGAGGCATAGACGGGCAATGTTAAAGAAAGCACTGCCTTTCATATTGTGCCTTTCTCAACTTCAGGAGGTCACAAAGCGCTGTGCAGCTAATGAAGTACTTTTGAAGTGTAGTCACACAGGGAAATGCGGCAGCTAAATTTGACGTTGATAAATATTTGAAAAAGAAGAAAAGAAAAGGGTATGGAGAAAGGACAGGGGAATGGGACTAAATGGATTGCTCCTTCAGTGAGCCAGCACAGGCACCATGGGCAGAATGGCCTGCTTCTATCGTTATTTAACTCTCCATTTACTGCATCCTGCTGCTATTTAAATATTCCTATTGGGGTTTTTTTTGTCTCTCCTTCCCCGCTCTGCAGCTTATTCCAAACATTTATTGCTATTTAAGTAAAGAAGTTCTCATAATATCTGTTTTAAATTGACTTTGCACTAATTTGATACAGACCTTTCTCAATGCACTGAGAGCAGTACAGTGATCTTGATTAACACCAGATGAGATATCATAGAGCGGTAACAAAACTAATTGCAGAGGCTGCAATCCTCCTACTTGTGGCTGCGGAATCTATTTTGGTGGTAACTGCTTGATAATTATATATAGTTACTACTGAGCTGGTAGAACACCATTTCGTTTTGCTTTAAGTTCTACACAGTCATTTACAGTTGATAAGTTGAGCTATAAAATGGAAACACGTTTTCCAATAATTAGTTTAAGCAGCTAAAACGACCAGAAATGAGAGCCTGTAAATTCATCTTGTTTCAACGCCACCAGCAATACATTACATAAAATAGCCTCTGTAGGGGTTCCAGGAGGCAATTTTTTCTTTTTTAAGAGCAAGAAATCGAATTGGTTCTGAGCAGATACGAGGAGTAAGGGAGCATTCAACCGTTTGAAGCACTGTGAGTCCAGCAAACCTCAGAGTCTGTAGATTAGCAGGGGAAGAGGTTGACGAGGGAGCAGACATTCTCTTGCCATGAAAGGGTCTGGCCGTAAGTAAAAAAGAGAGACATCAAGGTGAACATTGTATCCCGGCAACAGACTCAAGGAGGAAGTAAAGAGACTCACGCCCTGAGACACCGAACATGAGAATGACAGAGCATTTTTCAACTGAATTTTCTGAGGGAGCTGATAACAGCCTCGACGTCTTAATGTACACAAGGCATACTGCTCAAGATAGAGTTGTTGGGTCTCAGCTTTGCTCATCTTGGCTGGGTGTCGGCTTGGCTTGTTTGGTCAGGTGTTGGCCTGGCACAGTAGCTTCCGAGATCAGACGAGACAGGACCATTTCAGATTAGTGTGGCCATAGCACGGAGAGCTAGTTTGTCTGACATCATATGGCTTTTACACTGAAATAACATTGATGTTTCAAGACCTTTCCATTTGTTCCATGTTGTTTACTTTTGTGTTGTTTGTTTTATCACTTTGTCAACTATTTTTATATTACCTATTGTAAACACGCCTTTTCACAATCACACTTGACACTAGATCAAGTCGGTAGTTGTCTCATAAAATGTAGGGGCCTGAAACCGAACCTTTGCATGGCCCCCCAAAATTAACACAAACACTCCCCCTGCTCCATAATTGGTAGCCATGCCATCAGCCGTCAGTACCCCACACTCTGCAATTCGCTCCCTCAACCTCTCCGCCTAACCACCTCTCTCACCTCCTTTAAGACCCTTCTTAAAATCCATCACTTTGACCCAGCTTTTTGATCACTCCCTCCTAACACTTAGCTTGGTGTCCATTTTTGTTGTCTTTAAGTGTGGCTCAGTGGGTAGCACCCTTGCCTCTGAGTCAGAAGGTTGTGGGTTCAAATCTCACTCCAGTGACATGAGCACGGCAACCAAGGCTCACACTCCAGTGCAGTGCTGAGGGAGTGCTGCCCTGTCAGAGATGCTGTCTTTCAGATAAGATATTAAACCGATACCCCATCTGCCCTCTCAAGTGGACATAAAGGTTCCCATGGCACTTTTTTGAAGGAAAGCAGGGTCCTGGCCAATATTTATCCCTCAATCAACATAACAAAAACAGATTATCTGGTCATTATCACATTGCTCTTTGTGGGAGCTTGCTGTGTGCAAATTGGCTGGCACGTGTACTGCATTACAAGTGGTACTATACTTCAAAAAAAATACTTCATTGGCTGTAAAGTGCTTTTGGACATCCAGTGGTCGTGAAAGGTGCTATATAAATGCAAGTCTTTATTTATTTCTTTTTGCACCTCCACGAAGTGCCTTGGTATGTTTTTCTATGTTAAATATAAGTTTCTATAAAAAAAAGTAGATGATTGAAGGATTGGTAATGCTCAGCGAGTGGGGTCATTTAATGAGTTTGCCCTCTCAGTTTTGCACGACTCAAGTGCATATCAGGAGGTCAGCATACTTGATTCGTGGCCCCCATAAGGTCCTGTCTGTTTACACTAATGGATGTAAAATTGTGGGAGAAGTGAACAGGGCACGATGATCTCCAACCCCAAATTCCTGGTACGTCCTTCTACTGAATGCAGCTCAACTCTGGGTGCACTATAATGTACCCTACATCCCCAACTGTACAATCAAGTACCTCTCAACGCACTGTAGGCTGATGATCACATGGACCGCCGTGTGTTGTTATCTATTCATCTTCCGATAATCCACGCAGCAAGGGGACACAATGGGGTGAAACTGTGTACCGTCCCGATTGGGAGCAGTAACAGCTGCAAGGCGGGATTTCCTGCAGCAGGCGTAGAAGTCCCATCCCTGGCAGCTAAATTGGACTTAACGCCTCCGAGCAGAAGTGGAGCGCAAAGTCGCAAGCTCCGCCTCCTCTTGTGGGGCGGGTCTAGGGCGCTAACCTTCGGGAATTTTCCAGCGCTACGTGGAGAGGCGCTAGGCGCTGGCGGGTGCACAGCGCCGTCCCCTGCCGTTAAAGGGAAGGGCGCGCTACCAACTCTGCATGAAGGAGGAGTGGCCACCATTTCACCACCGGGGAGCGGGGTGTCGTGGTAGCAGCCCGGCACAGAGGCAGAAAGCCGGGCTGCAACATTACGGCACAGACCCCGCGAATTGGAAAAGGCAAGGCCGCGACCGATAAGTTGGCCATTTTTTAAAAAAGTGCGTGGCGCTGGGTACCTCCCCTTTAATTTTCGCCCCGCGAGCAGACTGAAGCCTGGTTCGCAAACCACTCAAAGAGCTGTAACTATCTCCAGCTCACTAAAGTCTCTGGGCCCCATGCTGACACGGATCACGGGCTTCGTATCATCTATAGAATCACAAGGAGGCAGTCGAGCAAACTACGCCTGGCAGATATTTGCCATCTGTCTCAATCACCTGAGCCCTTCACCTTGAGTTGTTTGTAATGTTATCATATCGTACCTGGCAGGAATTCTCCCTTCATGCTTGTTACTCACAGGAATGTACTGCGACGCTCCTTTTCTCTCGCACAAATCTTTCACACAAATCTCCTTTTTCGTTTGGAATCACTATAATTTCTTCCATTTTCCTGACATTTCTTTGAAAATAGCTTTCTCGCCCCCCCCTGTTGATTACAGCTCCACTCTTGTCGATTCATTGTTTTTCTCAGGGTTGGAACCAGGTCTTGACGTGAAAGATCTTTTCTGTCAGTTATAATCCGCGCTGCTGTCTACTCTCGGTGAGATCTGACACGTATTTCTCATTTCCCCAAGCTATTCGCTGTGGTTTGCCATCATGCTATTGCTTCTTGTCTCAATGCACAATCTTTCCCCATCCTCAACAGGACAGATTGGTTGCAGTGCTCCCTGTGCCCATTCCTACTGATAGTGGTTCTCATTTATTCAAGGGCTTTGTGTGAGGACAATTCCCCCTTTTCTACTCTTTCGGTGGGATTTTCGGCTTTGCCGTTTTCAGAGCGAAAATGGAGGCCGGGCGGGAAATTTGCCGCCCGATTAACGATTGCAATTAATGGAACAATTTTCGTCACTGGGACTCTGTGCCAGGGGTGCAGCGCAAAGGGATGCGTTGCACTACTTTCACGGCACCGAGACCCGAAACCTCGACAAGTAAAGTGTGGGGCCGGGAGTGTTCCGAGAGAGGCCGTGAGAGGGGGAAAAATAAATTCACAAAAACATACAAAAAAACATTGACAATTACCCTTGCAATACAAATCGCTACAAAAAAAAAATAAAAACTGGAACTTACCTTTTTTTTGCAATTTATCCAACTCACCGCCTCCAGCAGGGCTAGACCGCTGTATATTCCCTGGCGGTCATCGCGGGGCGCATTTCACGGCGTCCAGGTCGGGTGCGAGTCAAAGCCCGCAGCGGTGTCGCAGGGAGAGCCGTTGCACCCCCGGCGCAGCTCTCCCCCGGCGCAGCTCTCCCCGGCGCAGCTCTCCCCGGCGCAGCTCTCCCCGGCGCAGCTCTCCCCCGGCGCAGCTCTCCCCGGCGAAGCTCTCCCCGGCGCAGCTCTCCCCGGCGCAGCTCTCCCCCGGCGCAGCTCTCCCCGGCGAAGCTCTCCCCGGCGCGGCTCTCCCCCGGCGCAGCTCTCCCCGGCGCAGCTCTCCCCGGCACAGCTCTCCCCGGCGAAGCTCTCCCCGGCGCAGCTCTCCCCGGCGCAGCTCTCCCCCGGCGCAGCTCTCCCCGGCGAAGCTCTCCCTGGCGCGGCTCTCCCCGGCGCGGCTCTCCCCGGCGCAGCTCTCCCCGGCGCAGCTCTCCCCGGCGCAGCTCTCCCCCGGCGCGGCTCTCCCCCGGCGCGGCTCTCCCCGGCGCGGCTCTCCCCGGCGCAGCTCTCCCCGGCACAGTTCTCCCCGGCGCAGCTCTCCCCCGGCGCAGCTCTCCCCGGCGAAGCTCTCCCCGGCGCAGCTCTCCCCGGCGCCAACGCAAAACCCGACCGGAGCATCGGGACCCAGCAATAAAGAGCTGACCACCCCATTTTCTGCCGCGGAGGGCCAAAAACCCAGGTCGTAAATGACCCGAGAATCCAGCCCAATGTTCTCAGAACGTGGGATGACACTGGCAAAGCCGCATTTATTGCCCATCCCCCAGTTGACCTGAGAAGGTGACCTTAGATTGCAAATGCATCAAGGTGAGTGGTGAGTGTTCGGTCAGACTTTTGACTTGAGCCTTTCAGATGCTGGCGAGGCTTTGAAAGGTCAGAAGGTGAGCTACTCATTGTAGTGTATCCAGCCTCTGCCCGAGTAGTGTCACCACAGTATTGATATGGCTGATCCAGTTAAGCTTCTGCTCAATGATGATCTCCAAAATGTTGATGGTGGAGGACTCATCACCTGTGAAGGTCAATAGGAGATGGCTCGGCTTTCTCTTGTTTAAGATAGTCATTAGCTCCAACTTAAGTGATGCAAATATTACCTACTCAGCCTACAATCAGTGGTTAAAAAAATATTCGGGATCCTGGGCTTCATAAATAGAGGCATAGAGTACAAAAGCAAGGAAGTTAGGATGAACCTTTATAAAACACTGCTTCAGCCTCAACTGGAGTATTGTGTCCAAATCTTTGTACCACACTTTAGGAAGGATGTGAAGGCCTTAGAGAGGGTGCAGAAAAGATTTACTAGAATGGTTCCAGGGATGAGGGACTTCAGTTACGTGGATAGACTGGAGAGGCTAGGGTTGTTCTCCTCAGAGCAGAGAAGGTTGAGAAGAGATTTGATAGAGGTGTTCAAAATCATGAGGGGTCTGGACAGAGTAGATAGAGAGATACTGTTCCCATTGGCAGAAGGGTCAAGAACCAGAGGACACAGATTTAAGGTGATTGGCAAAAGAACCAAAGGCGACATGTGGAGAAACCTTTTTACACAGCGAGTGGTTAGAATCTGGAATGCACTGCCTGAAAGGGTGATGGAGGCAGATTCAATCATGGCTTTCAAAAGGGAATTGGATAAATACCTGAAGAAAAATAATTGCAGGGCTTTGGGGAATGGGTGGGGAGTGGGACGAGCTGAAGCGATCTTGCAGAGAGCCGGCACAGGCTCGACAGGCCTTCTTGTTTGCTGTAACCATTCTATGAATCTGTTGGGGTAATGCTCTTTTTACCCACAGGGATAAGGGAGTGCTGATTTCATAAGTCCATTCTGAGGTCCACAGCCTCGCTGGCCATTAGTGTATTCTCGAACTTTGCTCATATATTGGCCATGAATTTATGACCTAATTTCTCCTCATGTGGCTCAGTGTCAAATTTTTTGTCTTATAATACTCCTGTGAAGCACCCTGGGATGTCAGGAAATCATAAGAATCATCGGCTTGAATTTCAGATATGTGTTGAAGGTCATCAACCTAGAGTCGCCAACAGCTCAGGAATGTCCTGGAGTCTCCAGGAATTATAGGTTAATGTCCCGGACACTGCTGCAAGCAATCCAGAAGTAAAATCATAGGGGCATTAAAAAAATAGTGTATATTTTTTTCATTTTCAATTAATTGTTCTGTTTATTAGTTGTAAAACATAATGGTGATGGGAAAAAAAGGCTGTTTGATTGACAGTCAAAAGTCATTAAAATTGGGTAATGAATTACATTGGATATACAGCACAGAAACAGGCCATTCGGCCCAACCAATCCATGCAGGGAAGAATCTGTTTGCTTTCCAATTAGCCGTGGAAAGGCAGGGCACTGCAACAAGGGACATGTCAGGCGACAAATGGAGGGGGTGCGGGGACCAGGGCGGTTGGATGTGGGAGGTCTAGCAGTGAAGGCTAGTAATATTGGCCTTACAATGCCTATTATTGCACCAGGCCCGAGAAGATATAGCTATGATAAAAAAAATACAGGTAGTATTCATCTGAGCAGAGAACAGGGGATTGATAGCAGTGTTCAAGATTATGGATGGGTTGGAGTATAAAAATAGTGGAAGAAAATCCCCATTGCTCAGTGAATCAGTAACATGGGACCAGGCTATGGAAGTAAAGGGCTGTCATGCCTGAAACAGGAAAGTTATATTGCTTTTTAAATGACTTTGAATGGACAGAGTAATGTCAATTTAAAATGGACTAAAATTCAGTTATCTGTGGCTGAAACATAAAGCTCTTTGACTTGTTTTGAAGAGAAAAATAATGCATAATAACATCTAGTGATAGACTTTGGTTTCATGTAGAGGAGCCCAAATCAAGTTCTAATGGATCCTCACTAGTTTGAAATGTCAATGTGTGCAAACTTGCATTAACATCAACATTAAGAATGGATTCTTTTTGCAGTCAGTTCTCAAGAGATCAACAGATCGCTAAGAAACTGCTTTTCACATCTTATACTTGAGTGGTAGGAATTATTCCCTAACTGTTGAGAACTCTTTTTGATTTTCAATGTCAGCCTGGCCTTCAAAGTACAGATGGAAGTATAACTAGGCAGCTGTCCATGCTTCACGCTCTTTGTTCCACTCACAATGGCCACAAGGAATTTTTGCCACATAACGACTCTGCAGAGAGCCTTCTCAAAGTTATAGGAAAGAAGTGCAAAAGTTTGAGGATCTTTAATTGTTTCAAACAGTTTACACGTTGATATTTCCAGTTACTGTGCATTTTTGCTTCTGTGTCATCATCTCACTTGTAAATAAGTTTGACTGTTCATTTAGCCTGAATGTTAGGATCTGACAGTGCAAGATTTGCCGTATTTTGAAGAGGACAGGAAGGTATGCTGGGGATTCCACGTGGTCTCCAGTGATTTTTTTGTTTTGTTTATTCATTCTCAGGCTGTGGGAATCACTGGCAAGGCCAACATTTATTGCTAATTCCTAGTTGCCCTGAGAAGGTGATGGTGAACCTTTTAAGTTGGATATCACTGAGTGGCTTCCTGGGCCGTGTTACAGAGTAGTTAAGTCAACCATATTGGTGTGGAGCTAGTTTCAAAAGTAGGTCAGACAACAACAACAACTTATATTTATATAGTGCCTTTAACAAAGTAAAACGTCCCAAGGTGCTTCACAGGAGTATTATAAGACAAAACAATTGACACTGAGCCACAGGAGGAGAAATTAGGCCAGATGACCAAAAGCTTGGTCAAAGAGGTAGATTTTAATGGGCTTCTTTAAGAAAGAAAGAGAGGTAGAGAGGCGAACAGGTTTAGGAGTTCTAGAGCTTAGGGCCTAGGCAGCTGAAGGCATGGCCACCAATAGTTGAACAATTATAATCAGGGATGCTTAAGAGGGCAGAATTGGAGGAGCGCAGATATCTCAGGGGGTGGGGGGATGCTGGTTACGGATATAGTGATAGGGAGAGGCAAGGCCATGGAGGGTTTTGAAAACAAGGATGAGAATTTTGAAATCGAGGCGTTGACCAACCAGGAGCCAATATAGGTCAGCAAGCACAGGAGTGATGGGGAACGGGACATGGTATGAATTAGGACACAGGCAGCTGAGTTTTGGATGACCTCAAGTTTACATCGGCCAGGCTGAGTAAAGGACAGCAGGTTTCCTTCACTGGATATTAATGAACCAGTTGGGTTTTTTCAGCAATCCAACAGTGTCATGGTCATTTTTACTGATACCGTTTTTTTAAATTTCCAGATGTTTAAAAATAAAACTGAATAAAAGGTTTTCCACCTCTCAAGCTGAGATCTGAGCTTGTGTTCTCTGGATTTTTAGGGGTGCGCCGTGGCTCACTCGCGCCTCTGAGTCTGAAGTTTGTGGGTTCAAGTCCCACTCCAAAGACTTGAGCACATAGTCCAGGCTGACACTCCAGTGCAGTACTGAGGGAGTACTGCATTGTCGGAGGTACCGTCTTTCAGATGAGACGTTAAACCACGGCCCCATCTGCCCTGGCTGGTATTTATCCCTCAACCAACATCATTAAAACAGATGATTAAAAACAGAAAATGCTGGATAGCCCAGAATTTTCTGCTTTCAGATTCCAGTGTCCACAGTGTTTTGCTTTTGTATTAAGACGGATAATCTGGTCATTATCACATTGCAATTTGTTGTGCGCTGCGTTTCCTACATTACAACAGTGACTACTCTTCAAAAGTACTTTGTTGTCTGTAAAGCGCTTTGGGACATCCTGAGGCAATGAAAGGAGCTATATAAGTGCACGTCTTTCTTCAGTTCAAGGCCTGTGGATTACCAGTCCAGAAATGTAGCCAACACGCTACCGTCCCTGTTTCAACTGTGATAACAGCAGAATTGTTGGTCATGCAGCACATTATTCCATTCACGTCATGCATGAGGGTAAATTTCAGTTAATAACAGACATGTGTCTCCTTATGATAACTGCATTTTTGCAGTGAGCACAAGAAGAGGTTGCCGGGAGGCAGTCCAAATCCAAACAGGAACGATACCTAGTGCGGGAAGCACAAAGAAAGGAGGCTAGAAGAAATTTCCGTTTTTACACAAAGAGGCTATTAGGATATAGAATTCATTACCACAAGTGCCCTCTGAAGCTCAGTGAATCACGGCATTTAAAAGGGAATTTGATAAACACTTGAAGAAGAAATATATTAAAGGGAAAAAAGCAGGGAGAATGGGATTAAAGTAAATAGCTCCAATACGCAGCGAGCACCTGATGGGTCAGTTAGCCCTCCTTCTCCATTGAAATTTCGAGGACTCTATCTTTAAATGTATTTAACGTGATGCTGTTTACCATCCCAAAGGGAACAATTGCAGTCTCTTTGTGACAGAAAATATGCTAATTCACCACAGAAATTGACTGCAGTGCATCCCTCTCCCTCTAGAATTGATCTTGCGCTTTTTCTCACTAGTATTGTTCTCACGGGGTCTCTTCTCTCATAGGAAGTTCTGCTCTTCATCTCTAATTATTTCCTGCAGACATTCACTGCCAGTTCTGACACATTTTTTTCCACACACGGAAAGTACATGTGAGTCTGTATTTTCCTGAATTTACTGCATTCTATTTTTTTTCTAGTTGTTAGGATTTCCCACAAGATCCTCGTTTCTTGTTGAAATTGATCATACTTTCCCTTAGACCGTCATATCTCAGAGTTTGTGTTATTACTCTCACCGACATTACTCTCTCATTTCTCACAGGTATTCACAATGTCACTCAGGCTTCCTGCACTGGTTTTCCCACGTGTTTACTGGTTACTTGATGGAAGTGTCAGATTCTAAAAGTCATGTTTTGTGCAAAGATTCATTCTGACAAGCGCTTTTAAAATTCTCAAACTTCCCCATCTCGGTATTCTCCTCCAGCCCTACATCATCATAGGCAGTCCCTCGGAATCGAGGAAGACTTGCTTCCACTCCTGAAGTGAGTTCTTTGGTGAACAGTCCAATATGAGAGCCACAGACCCTGTTATAGGTGGGACAGATAGTTGTTGAGGGAAGGGGTGGGTGGGACTGGTTTGCCGCATGCTCTTTCCGCTGTCTGCGCTTGATTTCTGCATGCTCTCAGCGTTGAGGCTCGAGGTGCTCAGCGCCCTCTCGCATGCACTTCCTCCACTCAGGGCGGTTTTGGGCCAGGGACTCCCAGGTGTCAGTGGGGATGTCGTACTTTATCAGGGAGGCTTTGAGGGTGTCCTTGTAGCGTTTCCGCTGCCCACCTTTGGCTCATTTGCCTTGAAAGTGCTCCGAGTAGAGCACTTGCTTTGGGAGTCTCGTGTCTGGC
This sequence comes from Pristiophorus japonicus, assembly GCF_044704955.1. Taxonomy (NCBI): domain Eukaryota; kingdom Metazoa; phylum Chordata; class Chondrichthyes; family Pristiophoridae; genus Pristiophorus; species Pristiophorus japonicus. The sequence goes on along the minus strand of NC_091984.1, from coordinate 13,055,120 downwards.
ATGCGGACAATGTGGCCTGCCCAGCGGAGCTGATCACGTGTGGTCAGTGCTTCACTGCTAGGGATGTTAGACTGAATGAGAACGCTGATGTTGGTGCGCCTGTCCTCCCAGGGGATTTGTAGGATCTTGCGGAGACATCTTTGATGATATTTCTCCAGCAACTTGAGGTATCTACTGTACATGGCCATGTCTCTGAACCATACAGGAGGGCAGGTATTACTACAGCCCTGTAGACAATGAGCTTGGTGACAGTTTGGAGGGCCTGGTCTTCAAACACTCTTTTCCTCAGGTGAACGAAGGTTGCACTGGCGCACTGGAGGCGGTGTTGGATCTCGTCGTCGATGCCTGCTCTTGTTGATAGGAGGCTCCCGAGATATGGGAAGTGGTCCACAGTGTCCAGGGCCACGCCGTGGATCTTGATGATTGGAGGCAGTGCTGTGTGGTGAGGACAGGCTGGTGGAGGACCTTTGTCTTATGGATGTTTAGCTTAAGGCCAATGCTTTCATACGCCTCAGTAAATACGTCGACTGTGTCCTGGAGTGCGGCCTCTGTCTGTGCACAGACGCAGACGTCGTCCGCGTACTGTAGCTCGACGACAGAGGTTGGGGTGGTCTTGGACCTGGCCTGGAGATGGCGCAGGTTGAACAGGTTCCCACTGGTTCTGTACTTTAGTTCCACTCCAGCGGGAACTGTGAGGTGGAGCATGGCGGCGAAAAAGATTGTGAAGAAGGTTGGGGTGATGACGCAGCCCTGTTTGACCCCGGTCCGGACTTGAATTGGGTCTGTGATGGATCCATTGGTAAGGATCACGGCCTGCATGTCGTCGTGGAGCAGGCGGAGGATGTTGACGAACTTTTGGGTGCATCCGAAACGGAGGAGGACGCTCCATAGACCCTCGCGGTTGACAGTGTCAAAGGCCTTTGTAAGGTCGAAGAAGGCCATGTATAAGGGCTGCCGCTGTTCTCTGCATTTTCCTGTAGCTGTCGCGCTGCAAAAATCTTGTCCGGTGTGCCCTGTAGGGGACAAAATCCGCACTGTGACTCCGGGAGGAGCTCCTTGGCCACGGGAAGAAGATGTTGAGGAGGACTCTAGCGACAACTTTCCCAGTTGCTGATAGCAGGGAGATTCCTCTGTAGTTGCCGCAGTCAGACTTGTCCCCTTTTTTAAAGATGGTCACGATCACTGCATCTCTGAGATCTTCTGGCATGCTCTCCTCCCTCCAGAATGATAGAAATGAGGTCGTGTATTCGTGCCAGCAGTGCCTCTCCGCCATACTTCAATGCCACAGCAGGGATTACGTTCGCACCCATAGCCTTGTTTTTTTTGAGCTGTCTTATGGCTTTTTCTACCTCGCACAGTGTTGAGGTCTCACTGAGGTGGTGGCAGGTAGCATGCTGCGTCATGCTCGAGTCAAAGGCAGAGTCTCAATTGAGGAGATCTTCAAAGTGCTCCTTCTAGCGGGCCCTGACTGCCTAGGTGTCCTTGATGAGTGTTTCCCCATTCTTGGCCAGCAGTGGGGTGGGGCCTTCCAGCAGGCCCTGACTGCCTTGGTGTCCTTGATAAGTGTTACTCCGTTCTTGGCCAGCAGTGGGGTAGGGCCTTGGGTGTTTGGCCCGTAGGTGGCCTTGACTGCGATGAAGAATCAGCGCACATCAAAGCTGTCGGCCAGCTGCTGTATCTCTGTGCTTTCTTCATCCACCACCTGTTCTTTAGGTCCCGGGTTTTTTGTTGGACCTCAGCCTTGAGCCGTCTGCAATGCTGTTTTGCTGTTGCTGCATTGGGTTTGTCAATCCTACAAGAACTCTTGTGTAACCCCGATTTCCTTTGCCTCACCATTGGTGGCCATGCCTTCACCTAGGCCCTCGGCTCTGGAACTCCCTCCCTGAATCTTTCCACCTCTCTCCTCCTTAAGGCACTCCTTAAAACCTACTTTTTTAAACCAAGCTTTTTGTCACTTGGACTAATCTCTTTTGATTGGCTCATGTCAAATTTTGTTTGCTAACACGCCTGTGAAGCGCCTTGGGACATTTCACGACGTTAAAGACGTATCCCGGGGCCCAACCACCCAGAAAGGGTATTCCCATTATTGCATATGGCGATTCTTTTAACATAAGGAATCCCCAGAAGCTTAATAGCAATCACTCAAAAAACACATGTACACAACCTTGAAATTAAAATAAATGATTACATGTTTAAAATTAATTAAAATGCAATTTCATTAAACATTTAAAACAAAAATTTAATTTTTTTGTGAAACAAATTGAAACAATTTTTTAAGGGGCCAGAAGTAACACAAATTAATTTGAAAGGTTTTTGAATGTTAAAATGATTTACACATTTTTATTTTAATATTTATTTTCATCCTTACGCCCTTAGGTGTAAGAGTTTCATGGGCATTTGCAGGGCAGTCGTTGGGCAAATAACCCAACACTTTGCCAGCGCATGTCCGTTTCCCAGGGACGTGGGGGATTTGTCCAGAAGATTCTTGACAGATCGCAAGTTGCGGGTTTTCGGGCATTAGCAGCCCATGCGTAAACCAGTAACTTGTGGGGCACTTACGGCCACGTAGGTGGACCACTATATAAATGAAAGTTGTTGTTGATATTGTTGGGAGAGGAAAAATAACTCTGGGAAAATTCCTCTCCGACCTCCTCAGGTAATCAAAACCAGTTTAGGAGTTTCCATTCATTACCTATTCATCCATTTAACTTAGGTATGATCTCTGCCCCAAGGTGCACGAGGGTGTCCTGCATATTCTCTGTAATAATCCTAGCTCTCTCATAGGACACTTGAGTAAAATTGCAACAATTAAGGCAAAAAATAACGTGGAACTGAAGGAATCAATGAATAAATATCGACCTTCAAAATACTCAGGCTAACATTTTTTTTCAAATAAATTGGACCTTAAATGTTTCACAACCCAAAACATTGTTCACTTTGAAACATCCATGTATTTTAACCACCTCTATAATCATCCCAATGTGGTTCTTCAAGAGCAGGTTGGTCGTCAATGAGATTCCGACTGTGTGTTATGTTTTCCTCACACTTTAATATTTCAAAATGTTTTTCCTTTGATATGTTTATGCATCTTTCATTGCTACAGCTTGGATTACACAGCCATATATACCACTAATGAATGAATATTTTCATATCATACATGGTAAAATGCCAGGGTGCGAAAGTTTTACAAAGATGATACCAGTGATGAGAGGTTTTAGTTATCAGGAGAGAGGAGAGAAACTGAGGCTCTTTTCCTTACAACAGGGACAGTTAAAAGGAGATCAGAGAGAGGTGATCAAAATTATACGGGGGTTTTGATAAGGAAAAAAATGATTTCAACTGGCTGGCGAGTCAGTAACTAGAAAGCACAAATTTAATGTCAAAAGATTAAAGTGGAGAAGTTGTTTTTATTATGCAAAGGGTTGTTAGGATATGGAAAGCTCTGCCAGAACCATTGGTGGTAGCAGAATCTTTGATAGCTTTTAAAAGGGAAGTGGGTAAACATTTGAAATGGTATCATTGAAAAGGGATAATGGGAAAGTCCGGTGGAAAGGGACTGAATGAAGCACTCATTTAGAGAATGGCTGAAAGACGGCCTGGAATTTTCTCAGAACTGCTCCTGTTTCGCTGCTAGCAAACGTCGCCAAAAGTGCAGCGGAAATTCTGCTAATGCACATAAATGGAGGAAGCAGGCGCAGCTCCCAGGAAATTCTCGGCACATGGGCGAGTCAGTGGTCATTGCACATGCGTGAGGTCAATGACATCATTGCACATGTATGAGGGCAATGACCTCATTGCACATGCACTAGGTTGATGACATTAGAGTGCAAGGTTGATGACACCATAGTGCAAGGTCTATGACATCATTGCACAACTGCGAGGTCTAGGACATCATTGCACATGCACCAGGTCGATTTAAAAAAAATTTGTTCATGGGATGTGAGTGTCGATGGCAAGGCCAGCATTTATTGCCCATTCCTAATTGCCCTTGAGAAGGTGGTGGTGAGCCGTCTTCTTGAACCACTGCAGTCCGTGTGGTGAACATAGAAACATAGAAACTAGGTGCAGGAGTAGGCCATTCGGCCCTTCTAGCCTGCACCGCCATTCAATGAGTTCATGGCTGAACATGCAACTTCAGGACCCCATTCCAGCTTTCTCACCATACCCCTTGATCCCCCTAGTAGTAAGGACTTCATCTAACTCCTTTTTGAATATATTTAGTGAATTGGCCTCAACAATTTTCTGTGGTACAGAATTCCACAGGTTCACCACTCTCTGGGTGAAAAAGTTTCTCCTCATCTCGGTCCTAAATGGCTTACCCCTTATCCTTAGACTGTGACCCCTGGTTCTGGACTTCCCCAACATTGGGAACATTCTTCCTGCATCTAACCTGTCTGAACCCCGTCAGAATTTTAAACGTTTCTATGAGATCCCCTCTCATTCTTCTGAACTCCAGTGAATACAAGCCCAGTTGATCCAGTCTTTCTTGATATGTCAGTCCCGCCATCCCGGGAATCAGTCTGGTGAACCTTCGCTGCACTCCCTCAATAGCAAGAATGTCCTTCCTCAAGTTAGGAGACTAAAACTGTACACAATACTCCAGGTGTGGCCTCACCAAGGCCCTGTACAACTGTAGCAACACCTCCCTGCCCCTGTACTCAAATCCCCTCGCTATGAAGGCCAACATGCCATTTGCTTTCTTAACCGCCTGCTGTACCTGCATGCCAACCTTCAATGACTGATGTACCATGACACCCAGGTCTCGTTGCACCTCCCCTTTTCCTAATCTGTCACCATTCAGATAATAGTCTGTCTCTCTGTTTTTACCACCAAAGTGGATAACCTCACATTTATCCACATTATACTTCATCTGCCATGCATTTGCCCACTCACCTAACCTATCCAAGTCACTCTGCAGCCTCATAGCATCCTCCTCGCAGCTCACACTGCCACCCAACTTAGTGTCATCCGCAAATTTGGAGATACTACATTTAATCCCCTCGTCTAAATCATTAATGTACAGTGTAAGGTAATCCCGCAATGCTGTTAAGGAGGGAGTTCCAGCGACATTGAAGGAACGGCGATATATTTCCACGTCAGGATGGCGTGTGACTTGGAGTTGAACTTGGAGGTGATGATATTCCCATGCACCTGCTGCCCTAGTTCTTCTAGGTGGTAGAGGTCACGCAGGAGCCTTGGCGAGTTGCTGCAGTGCATCTTGTAGATAGTACACACTGCAGCCACGATGCACTGGTGGTGGAGGGAGTGAATGTTTAAGATGATGGATGGAGTGCCAGTCAAGCGGGCTGCTTTGTCCTGGATGGTTTCGAACTTCTTGAATGTTGTTGGAGCTGCACTCATCCAGGTAAGTGGAGAGTATTCCAGCACAATCCTTAGTTGTGCCTTGTAGATGGTGGAAAGGCTTTGAGGAGTCAGGAGGTGAGACACTCGCTGCAGAATACCCATACTCTTGTAGCCACAGTATTTATGTGGCTGGTCCAGTTAAGTTTCTGTGCAATGGTGACCCCCAGGATGTTGATGATGGGGGACTTGACGATGGTAATGCCGCTAAATGTCAAGAGGTGATGATTAGATTCTCTGTTGCTGGAGATAGTCATTGCCTGGCACTTGTATGGCATGAATGTTACTTGCTACTGATCAGCCCAAGCCTGAATGTCATCTAAGTCTTGCTGCATGCGAGCATGGACTGCTTCATTATCTGAGGAGTTGCAAATGGACCTAGGACACTGCCCTTAGGAACTGTTGCAGCAGTATCCTCGGGCTGAACAGATTGGCCTCCAACAACCATAACAATCCTCTTTTGTGCTCGGTTTGACTCCAGCCAAGGGAGAGTTTTTCCCTGTTCCCATTGACTTCAGTTTTACTAGGGCTCCCTGATGCCACACACGGTGAAATGCTGCCAAGGGCAGTCATTCTCACCTCACTTCTGGAATTTAGCTCTTTTGCCCATGTTTGAACCAAACCTGTAATGAGGCCTGGAGTCGAGTGGTCCTGGTGAATCCCAACCTGAGCATCAGTGAGCAGGTTATTGGTGAGTAAGTTCATAGCACTGTCGATGACACCGTCCATCAATTTGCCGTTGATTGAGAGTTGACTGATGGGATGGTAATTGGTCGGATTGGATTTCTCCTGCTTTTTGCAGACAGGACATACATGGGCAGTTTTCCACATTATCGAGTAGATGCCAGTGTTGTAGCTGTACTGGAACAGCGTGGCTAGAAGCACGGCTAGTTCTGAAGCACAAGTCTTTAGCACAACAGCCATGGTGTTGTCGGGGCCCAAAGCCTTTGCTGTATCCAGTGCGCTCAGCCGTTTCTTGATATCACATGGAGTGAATCGAATTGGCTGAAAACTGGCTTCTGTGATAGTGGGGACCTCAGGAGAAGGCAGAGGAGGATCATCCACTTGGCATTTCTGGCTCAAGATGGTTGTAACTGCTTCAGCCTTGTCTTTTGCACTCACGTGCTGGGCTCCGCCATCATTGAGGATGGGGATATTCATGGAGCCTCCTCCTCCTGTTAGTTGTTTAATTGTCCACCACTATTCACAACTGGATGTGGCAGACCTACAGAGCTTTGATCGGATCAATTGGTTGTGGGATCGTTTGGCACTACCTATAGCATGCTGCTTCTGATGACATCATTAATGACATTATTGCACATGTGCAAGGTCGATGACATCATTGTGCAAGCACGAGTTCGATTACATCATTGCACATGCACTTGATCGATGACATCAGTGCACAAGCGCAAGGTTGATGACATCATTGCACAAGTGTGAAGTCGATGACATCATTGCAGTTTCCAGGTCTTGATGTTTAACTTTGTGATTCTTTTCTGTCCACTTTGTGTTGGTCAGTGATTTAAAGGCGTTTGTATTATTCAGCTGTGATAAAGGACATGGAGCCACAATGTTATACTGTCTTTACAGATGCTGAAGGATTCTGCTGCGTTTTTCTGCATGATCTTGTTTTTAATCAATGATTTTGAGTATTTGATGTTTGATGACAACCGAGAAAAAGTGCGTCGGTATTACTTCACACACACAATGGGGAAGTGCTTTACATGGACAGCGCTGCAGTGGTTGGATAATCTCAGGGTTAAGCCCTGTGAGCAACGTCACAAATTTAAAACTCTCATCCTTGCGTTCAAATCCCTCCCTGTCCTTACCCCTCCCTGGCCTTGCCCCTCCCTATCTCTCTAACCTACAAGCCTCTGCCTTCAACCCTCTGCGAATGCTGTGTTTCTCCAAATCTGGTTTCCTGTGTATCACCAATTTCCATCGCCCCCCCCCCCCCCCATTAGCGGCCTTGCCCTCAGCCATCTAGACCCTAAGCCCTAGAATTCCCCCCCAAACCGCCTCTCTACCTCTCCTCCTTTAAGATGCTCCTTAACAACTAACTCTTTGCACCTGTCCTAATCTCCTTATGCGGCTTGGTGTTAAATATTCTCTGATAACAATTCAGTGAAGCACCTTGGGACATTTTACTACATTAATGACGCTATACAAATGTAAGTTGTTGTTGTAGAAACATAGAAAAATAGAAAATAGGTGCAGGAGTAGGCCATTCGGCCCTTCTAGCCTGCACCGCCATTCAATGAGTTCATGGCTGAACATTCAACTTCAGTACCCCATTCCTGCTTTCTCGCCATACCCCTTGATCCCCCTAGCAGTAAGGACCTCATCTAACTCCTTTTTGAATATATTTAGTGAATTGGCCTCAACAACTTTCTGTGGTAGAGAATTCCACAGGTTCACCACTCTCTGGGTGAAGAAGTTCCTCCGCATCTCGGTCCTAAATGGCTTACCCCTTATCCTTAGACTGTGACCCCTGGTTCTGGACTTCCCCAACATTGGGAACATTCTTCCTGCATCTAACCTGTCTAACCCCGTCAGAATTTTATATGTTTCTATGAGGTCCCCTCTCATTCTTCTGAACTCCAGTGAATACAAGCCCAGTTGATCCAGTCTTTCTTGATAGGTCAGTCCCGCCATCCCGGGAATCAGTCTGGTGAACCTTCGCTGCACTCCCTCAATAGCAAGAATGTCCTTCCTCAGGTTAGGAGACCAAAACTGTACACAATACTCCAGGTGTGGCCTCACCAATGCCCTGTACAACTGTAGCAACACCTCACTGCCCCTGTACTCAAATCCCCTTGCTATGAAGGCCAACATGCCATTTGCTTTCTTAACCGCCTGCTGCACCTGCATGCCAACCTTCAATGACTGATGTACCATGACACCCAGGTCTCTTTGCACCTCCCCTTTTCCTAATCTGTCACCATTCAGATAATAGTCTGTCTCTCTGTTTTTACCACCAAAGTGGATAACCTCACATTTATCCACATTATACTTCATCTGCCATGCATTTGCCCACTCACCTAACCTATCCAAGTCGCTCTGCAGCCTCACAGCATCCTCCTCGCAGCTCACACTGCCACCCAACTTAGTGTCATCCGCAAATTTGGAGATACTACATTTAATCCCCTCATCTAAATCATTAATGTACAGTGTAAACAGCTGGGGCCCCAGCACAGAACCTTGCGGTACCCCACTAGTCACTGCCTGCCATTCTGAAAAGTACCCATTTACTCCTACTCTTTCCTTCCTGTCTGACAACCAGTTCTCAATCCATGTCAGTACACTACCCCCAATCCCATGTGCTCTAACTTTGCACATCAATCTCTTGTGTGGGACCTTGTCGAACGCCTTCTGAAAGTCCAAATATACCACATCAACTGGTTCTCCCTTATCCACTCTACTGGAAACATCCTCAAAAAATTCCAGAAGATTTGTCAAGCATGATTTCCCTTTCACAAATCCATGCTGACTTGGACCTATCATGTCACCTCTTTCCAAATGCACTGCTATGACATCCTTAATAATTGATTCCATCATTTTACCCACTACCGATGTCAGGCTGACCGGTCTATAATTCCCTGTTTTCTCTCTCCCTCCTTTTTTAAAAAGTGGGGTTACATTGGCTACCCTCCACTCCATAGGAACTGATCCAGAGTCAATGGAATGTTGGAAAATGACTGTCAACGCATCCACTATTTCCAAGGCCACCTCCTTAAGTACTCTGGGATGCAGTCCATCAGGCCCTGGGGATTTATCGGCCTTCAATCCCATCAATTTCCCCAACACAATTTCCCGGCTAATAAGGATTTCCCTCAGTTCCTCCTCCTTACTAGACCCCCCGACCCCTTTTATAACCGGAAGGTTGTTCGTGTCCTCCTTCGTGAATACCGAACCAAAGTACTTGTTCAATTGGTCCGCCATTTCTTTGTTCCCCGTTATGACTTCCCCTGATTCTGACTGCAGGGGACCTACATTTGTCTTTACTAACCTTTTTCTCTTTACATATCTATAGAAACTTTTGCAATCCGTCTTAATGTTCCCTGCAAGCTTCTTCTCATACTCCATTTTCCCTGCCCTAATCAAACCCTTTGTCCTCCTCTGCTGAGTTCTAAATTTCTCCCAGTCCCCAGGTTCGCTGCTATTTCTGGCCAATTTGTATGCCACTTCCTTGGCTTTAATACTATCCCTGATTTCCCTTGATAGCCACGGTTGAGCCACCTTCCCTTTTTTATTTCTATGCCAGACAGGAATGTACAATTGTTGTAGTTCATCCATGCGGTCTCTAAATGTCTGCCATTGCCCATCCACAGTCAACCCCTTAAGTATCATTCGCCAATCCATCTCAGCCAATTCACGCCTCATACCTTCAAAGTTAGCCTTCTTTAAGTTCTGGACCATGGTCTCTGAATTAACTGTTTCATTCTCCATCCTAATGCAGAATTCCACCATATTATTGTGTTTCCCTTGGCTGTAAATGGCACTAAACGCCTGCTTGTGTGCCCGATGAGTAGCAAAATTCCTGCACCACATACCTTTTATTAGTCCTGCGATTGATTATTTCCATCGCACTGTGGGTCGTATGGGCTGTATGGAATGGTAATCCACATGTAACACTCAATTCTCGAGCAGCGATATGGGAAACTGAGTTCAGCAGTTGATTTGTGCAGGTTTGAATGCCCTCAATGTTTTATTGTAGCAGCGACAATACTTGAATAAATATGAATGCTTCTTTCTAGACGAGTCAACTTTGAGTGCAGACTGGAGCTCCAGAGCCTGGAGATCAAGAAATGACAAAGCCAAGAGTCCAAAAATGTAGCACGGGAGGGTCAAAAGGGGTACACTCACTGGTTGGATTAAACCTTATTCATTTTGTTGAAATAACCGGCAGTCCCCAAATGCACTATGTAATTTAAGTTTGTTTTTTGTCCAGTTCACCTTCAGGAAATTGTAGGATGAGAAGAGACCATCGGTGTCCATCTGACCAGGCCCAAAGTTCAAAGCATTCCGAGCATGAAGCTATCTTACACTCCCCTCAATCACTTGCTGTACTAAATATCACTACCTTCTGGAAATTGTGGGGAACCAAAGGTCTAATGAGAGTGAGGAACGTAAAGTAATTAATATTAGTAAAGAAAACATACTGGAGAAATGAATGGGACTCAAAGCTGACAAATCCCCAGCAATCTCATTGTGCGCGGCCCCTTGGGGAAGAGTGACCATAATATGGTAGAATTCTTTATTAAGATGGAGAGTGACACAGTTAATTCAGAGACCAGGGTCCTGAACTAAAGGAAAGGTAACTTCGATGGTATGAGATGTGAATTGGCTAAAATAGACTAGAAAATGATACTTAAAGGGTTGACGGTGGATAGGCAATGGCAAACATTTAAAGATCACATGGATGAACTTCAACAATTGTACATCCCTGTCTGGAGTAAAAATAAAACGGGGAAGGTGGCTCAACCGTGGCTAACAAGGGAAATTAAGGAGAGTGTTAAATCCAAGGAAGAGACATATAAATTGGCCAGAAAAAGCAGCAAACCTGAGGACTGGGAGAATTTTGTAATACAGCAGAGGAGGGCAAAGGGTTTAATTAGGAGGGGGAGAATAGAGTATAAGAGGAAGCTTGCTGAGAACATAAAAACTGACTGCAAAAGTTTCTATAGATATGTGAAAAGAAATAGATTAGTGAAAACAAACGTAGGTCCCTTGCAGTCAGATTCAGGTGAATTTATAATGGGGAACAAAGAAATGGCGGACCAGTTAAATAAGTACTTTGGTTCTGTCTTCATGAAGGAAGACACAAATAACCTTCCCGAAATACTACGGGACCGAGGGTCCAGTGAGAAGAAGGAACTGAAGGAAATCCTTATTAGGTGGGAAATGGTGTTAGGGAAATTGATGGGATTGAAGGCCGATAAATCCCCGGGGCCTGATAGTCTACATCCCAGAGTACTTAAGGAAGTAGCCCTAGAAATAGTGGATGCATTGGTGATTATTTTCCAACAGTCTATCGACTCTGGATCAGTTCCTATGGACTGGAGGGTAGCTAATGTAACACTACTTTTTAAGAAAGGAGGGAGACAGAAAATGGGTAATTATAGACCGGTTAGCCTGACATCAGTAGTGGGGAAAATGTTGGAATCAATTATTAAAGATGAAATAGCAGCACATTTAGAAAGCAGTGACGGGATCGGCCCAAGTCAGCGTGGATTTATGAAAGGGAAATCCGACTTGACAAATCTTCTGGAATTTTTTGAGGATGTAACTGGTAGAGTGGACAAGGGAGAACCTGTGGATGTAGTGTATTTGGACTTTCAAAAGGCTTTTGACAAGGTCCCACACAAGCTGTTGGTATGCAAAATCAAAGCACATGGTATTGGGGGTAATGTACCAACGTGGATAGAGAACTGGTTGGCAGACAGGAAGCAGAGAGTCGGGACAACCGGGTCCTTTTCAGAATGGCAGGCAGTGACTAGTGGGATACCACAGGGCTCAGTGCTGGGACCCCAGATATTTACAATATATATTCATGATTTTGATGAGGGAATTGAGTGTAATATCTCCAAGTTTGCAGATGACACTAAGCTGGGTGGCAGTGTGAGCTGTGAGGAGGACGCCAAAAGGCTGCAGGGTGACTTGGACAGGTTAGGTGAGTGGGCAAATGCATGGCAGATGCAGTATAATGTGGATAAGTGTGAGGTTATCCACTTTGGTGGCAAAAACACGAAGACAGAATATTATCTGAATGGTGGCAGATTAGGAAAAGGGGAGGTGCAATGAGATCTGGGCGTCATGGTACATCAGTCATTGAAAGTTGGCATGCAGGTTCAGCAGGCAGTGAAGAAGGCAAATAGTATGTTGGCCTTCATAGCTAGGGGATTTGTGTACAGGAGCAGGGAGGTCTTACTGCAGTTGTACAGGGCCTTAGTGAGGCCTCACCTGGAATATTGTGTTCAGTTTTGGTCTCCTAATCTGAGGAAGGACATTCTTGCTATTGAGCGAGAGCAGCGAAGGTTCACCAGACTGATTCCAGGGATGGCAGGACTGACATATGAGGAGAGACTGGATCGACTGGGCCTGTATTCACTGGAGTTTAGAAGGATGAGAGGGGATCTCATAGAAACATACAAAATTCAGTCGGGACTGGACAGGTTCGATGCAGGAAGAATGTTCCCGATGTTGGGTAAGTCCAGAACCAGAGGACACAGTCCAAGAATAAGGGGTAAGCCATTTAGGACCGAGATGAGGAGAAACATCTTCACTCAGAGAGTTGTTAACCTGTGGAATTCCCTACCGCAGAGAGTTGTTGATGCCAGTTCATTGGATATATTCAAGAGTGAGTTAGATATGGCCCTTACTGCCAAAGGGACCAAGGGGCATGGAGAGAAAGCAGGAAAGGGGTACAAAGGTGAATGATGAGACATGATCTTATTGAATGGCAGTGCAGGCTCGAAGGGCCGAATGACCTACTCCTGCACCTATTTTCTATGTTTCTATGTTTCTATGACCTGATAGCCTGCACCCTAGGGTTTTAAAAGAGGTGGCTACAGAGATAGTGGTGCATTGTTTGTGATCTTCCAAAATTCCCTCGATTCTAGAATTATTACCGTGGATTGGAAGGTAGCAAATGTAACCCAGCTGTTCAAGAAAGGAGGGAGAGAGAAAACATAGAACTATAGGCCAGTTAATCTAACATCAGTAGTCAGGAAAATACGAGAATCTATTATTAAGGACATGCTAACAGGGCACTTGGAAGAATCACAATAGGATTAGGCAGAGACAACATGGTTTTATGAAAGGGAAATGGTATTTGACAAATCTATTAGAGATTTTTGAGGGAGCAACTAGCAGTGTAGATAAAGGAGAACAATTGGATGTAGTATATTTGGATTTCCAAAAAGCATTGAGTAAGGTGCCACACAAGAGGTTATTACACAAGATTAGGGCTCATGAGATCGCACGTAATATGTTAGCCTCGATTGAGGATTAGTTAACGAAAAGAAAACAGAGTAAGAATAAACAGATCATTTTTGTGATGGTTGAGCATAACTTGTGGAGTACCTTAAGAAGCTAGTTACAATCTATATCAATGGGTTAGGTGGGAAAGTGGCTGTAAATGGGTATGGACAATTTAAGTGATTGGACAAGAAGGTGGCAGATGGAGTAAATGTGGGAAAGTGTGAAATTATCCACTTCAGTAGGAAGAATAGAAAAGCAGAATATTTTTTAAAAGGTGAGAGATTAGTAAATGTTATTCAGAGGGATCTGGGGGTTCTTGTACAAAAATGGTGAGAATCTTGGTATTCAGAGAGATTTAGGTATCCTCGTACAGGAAACACAGAAAGTTAGCATGCAGGTAGCGAAAGCAATTAGGAAGGCAAAAGGCATTTTGGCCTTTATTGCAAGGGAGTTGGAGTACAAGCATAAGGCAAGCTTGCTACAATTGTACAGGGCTTTGGTGAGACCACACCTGAAGAACTGTGCACAGTTTTGGTCTCCTTATCAGAAGAATGACATACTTGCCTTGATGCGGGACAACGAAGATTCACTAGATTGATCCCTGGGATGAGAGGGTTGTCCTATGAGGAGAGATTGAGTAGATTTGGTCTATACTCTTTGGAGTTTAATAGAATGAGAAGTGATCTCATTGAAACATATAAGATTCTGAGGGGGATTGACGGGGTAGATGCTGAGAGGTTGTTTCCCCTGGCTGGAGAATCTAGGACTAGGGGGCACAGGATAAGGGGTCGGCCATTTAAGACTGAGAGGAGGAGGAATTTCTTCACTTAGAGGGTTGTGAATCTTTGGAATTCTCTACCCCAAAGTGCTGTGGATGCTAGACCATCGCATATATTTAAGGCTGATCAATTTTTGGACTCTAGGGGAATCAAGGGATATGGAGATCAGGTGGGAAAGTGGAGTTGAGGTTGAAGATCAGCCTTGATCTTATTGAATGGTGGAGCAGGCTCGGGGGGCCGAATGGCCTACTCCTGCTCCTAATTCTTATGTTACGTTCTTATGTTCTTATGAATCACAGAAATTTAACATGCAAATTCAACAAGCAATTAGGAAGTCAAATGGTATGTTGGCTTTGATTGCAAGTGGGTTTGGAGTGTAAGAGTAAGGAAGTCTTCTTCCTGGAAATTATATAGGGCTTTGGTGAGATCACACCTGGAGTACTGTGTACAGTTTTGGTCTTCTTACCTAAGGAAGGATATACTTGCCTTGGAGGCGGTGCAATAGATTGATTCCTGGAATGAGAATGTTGCCCTGTGAGAAGAGATTGAGAAGAACGGGCCTATATTCCCTGGAATTTAGAAGAATGAGAGGTGACCTCATTGAATAATCTTAGAGGGCTTGACAGAGTAGATGCTGAGAGGCTGTTTCTCCTGGCTGCAGATTCTAGGACGGCTTTTTCGGGCTGAGATGAGGAGAAATTACTTAACTTAGAGGATTATAAAGTTCAGCCATGATCTTATTGAATGGTGGAGCAGGCTTGATGGGCTATGCAGCCTACTCCTGCTCCTATTTCTTATGTTCTTATGTTGAGTTCCTATTCAGTTCCCACCTCAAGTTTGCAGACACTGTCGCTGGACTGGACAATCGGGTGTGTTTGTATAACGGGCGACTGATCTGCCACTGCCCATTTGTGGCTTTGCTGAAGTAAATTTTACCCCCTCTCTGCCTCCAGCTTATCCCAACAAATCAATCCCAGATAGTCATGAGCCTCTCCGCTGAGTTTGCGCCTGTGAACTTCAGATAGAATGACATCGAGTCTACAGCTCAGGAACAGGCCATTCAGCCCAACTGGTCCATGCTCCAAAGAAGCCTGCTCCCACCTCTCTTCTTCTAACCCTATTAGCATATCCTTCTAATCCTTTCTCCCTCATGTGCTTATCTACCTTTTCCTTAAATGCATCTATACTATTTGCCTCAACTGCTCCTTGTGGTCGCGAGATCCACAGTCTCACCACCCTCTGGCTAAAGAAGTTGCAGTGAGTTCAAATGTTGGTACAGTATTGTAATGGGTATGTTACTGAACTAATAATCCAGAGGCCTTGATTAATAATCCAGAGAACGTCTCACGATGGCATGAAATACATAAAATTTACAGTGCAGAAACTGGCCATTTGCCAGTGTTTATGCTTCACACTAGCCTCCTCCCACTCTATTTACTTTATCTCACCCTATCAACATATCCTTCTGTTCCTTTCTCCCTCATATACTTACCTAGCTTCCCCTTAAATGTGTCTATGTCATCTGCCTCAACCGCTCCCTGTGGCAGCGAGTTCCACATGCTCACCACGCTCTGGGTAAAGAAGCTTCTCCTGAGTTCCTTACCGGATTCAGTTTAAAAAAAAATCTGTGATCTGAAGCTGTTCGATTGTTGTAAAAATCCCAACTGATTCACTGATGTCCTTTCGGGAAAGAAAATTCCTCTCGGGAAGGAAACCTGCTGCCCTCACTCGGTCTGGTCTACATGTGACTCCAGTCCCATGTGAACGTGGTTGACTCTGAAATGCCACTCAGCTGCATCAAACGCTCAACAAGATGGCCCACAGCCACCTTCCCACAACAACTAGAGGTGGGCTATAAATGCCGGATTTGCCAGCAACGCCCACACCCCGAGAACAAATGTTAAAAACATTTTAATTCGTTAAACCGGCTATGAAATTTTGTTCATACCAATGCTCTTGTCTCTGCACCCACTGTACAACTCCTGCTGGATTAGATTTTGTGTTAATGCTTCATGTCAAATCTGGAAATTGTTATCAGGAGACTCATTAAAAACATTTGGCAGTTACACTAATGGTCCCCCACAAGGCAATCAAATCTAACATGCCACACACACTTCCTCAGACTGTGAACGTGACAACTATAGACTTATGTCCAGTTACCATACACGCACACACACAAACTCAAACAGGCACTTAGATGCACATGTACATGCGCACACACACACACACACACACAAACATGCACACAGTCACACCTGCATCGTGAGTCACTGGAACATTACCAATGCGCCAGTGCAGCCTTCGGCCGCCTGAGGAAAAGAGTGTTTGAAGATCGATCCCTCAAGACTGCCACCAAGCTCATGGTCTTCAGAGCCATAGTAATACCCGCCCTCCTGTATGGCTCAGAGACGTGGACCATGTACAGTAGACACCTCAAGTCACTGGAGAAATACCACCAACGGTGTCTCTGCAAGATCCTGCAAATCCCCTGGGGGGACAGACGCACCAACATTAGCGTCCTTGTCCAGGCTAACATCCCCAGCATTGAAGCACTGACCACCCTTGGTCAGCTCCGCTGGGCAGGCCACATAGTTCGCATGCCAGACACGAGACTCCCAAAGCAAGCGCTCTATTCGGAACTCATCCACAGCAAATGAGCCAAAGGCGGGCAGAGGAAACGTTACAAGGACACCCTCAAAGCCTCCCTGATAAAGTGCGACATCCCCACTGACACCTGGGAGTCCTTGGCCATAGACCGCCCGAAGTGGAGGAAGTGCATTCAGGAGGACGCTGAGCTCCTCGAGTATCGTCACCGAGAGCATGCAGAAATCAAGCGCAGGCAGCGGAAGGA
The DNA here is from genome assembly GCF_044704955.1 of Pristiophorus japonicus. Classification (NCBI taxonomy): domain Eukaryota; kingdom Metazoa; phylum Chordata; class Chondrichthyes; family Pristiophoridae; genus Pristiophorus; species Pristiophorus japonicus. The sequence continues at coordinate 13,038,146 of NC_091984.1, read as the reverse complement.
GCGTGCGGCAAACCAGGCTCCCTGCCCACCCTTTCCCTCAACGACTATCTGTCCCACCTGTGACAGAAACTGTGGTTCTCGTATTGGACTGTACAGCCACCTAAGAACTCATGCTAAGAGTGGAAGCAAGTCTTCCTCGATCCCGAGGGACTGCCTATGATGATGCCCAAACAACGAGAGTGAATGTGTGCGGCGGGCCCAGGGGAGGCAAGAGTCAGAAGAGCAGAGGAAGTCCTTCATGGGGTTTGGGCATCGTCAGCAAGACCAGCATTTATTGCCCATCCCTCGTCGCCCTTGAGATGATGGCAGTGAGGTGAGCCGTCTTCTTGAACCGTGGAGTGAAGGTACTCCCACAGTGCTGTGATGTACAGAGTTCCAGGATTTACACCCAGTAACGATGAAGGAATGGCTATATATGTCCAAGTAAGGATAGTGTGTGACTGGGAGAGGAACATTGGGGTGATGGTGTTCCCATGCACCTGCTGCCATTTTCCTTTAGTCAGTGGAGGTCGCAGATTTCGGTGGTATTGTCGAAGAAGCCTTGGCGAGTTGCTGCAGTGTGTCCTGTATTTGGAGCAGGTTGCAGAGGTCTGAAGAAATAAATCTGTGAAGGGGCCTCATAAGCAAGGGCAAATAATTTGAATTTGATGCATTGAGGAATGGGTAGACAGCGAAGGTTCGTGAGGAATAGAGTAATCATAGAATCATAGAATGATACTATTGTATTCCTAACACAGATGAGACTGCACACAGGGAGGTTAAAGTAACAGTGACCTCAGTCTTTAATAAGACACTCCAGAGTGAGGAACAGGCCTTAGGGCCGGCTTATATACAGTGCTCCCAAGGGATGCTGGGATCCCTTGGGACTTCAGGGGATGAGCTCCCTGGTGGCAGAACATGGGAGTGCATGCTTTACAGATACACAACATCACTCCCCCACCCAAAGTCAAAGTGAAAACTATTTACAAGGTGAGGCGGTCGGGAGCCTTTCTTTCCCTGGTGGACCGCCTCGGTACAAATATCTGTTCTGGTGTGTTGGCTGTGCCCTCGCTGGGCTGGCGTGTTGTTGGCCCTGCAGGGGTGCTAGGTGAGCCTGGCCTTGCTGGGCTGTTGGGCGTGATGGATTCGATTTCCTGGTCCAGCATGGTGTCGTTGATCCTTTGGGTGTGTGTTGTGGGCTCGAAAAAGGTGGTGTCTGCTGTGGGTTGTTCAGGGCAGTCTGTGAACCGCAGCCTCGTTTGGTCCAGGTGCTTTCTGCAAATTTGTCCATTGTCTAGTTTGACTGCAAACACCCAATTCTCTTCTTTAGCTATCACCGTGCCCGCGATCCACTCGGGACCATGTCCATAGTTTAGCACATACACAGGGTCATTCAGATCAATTTCCCATTACACAGTGGCGCGACCATCGTTTACATTTTGTTGCTGCCGCCTGCTCTCTACCTGATCATGCAGGTTGGGGTGAACCAGCGAGAGTCTGGTTTTAGTGTCCTTTTCATGAGTAGCTCAGCCGGGGGCACCCCTGTGAGTGAGTGGGGTCTCGTGCGGTAGCTGAGCGGTACTCGGGACAGGCGGGTTTGGAGTGACTCGTTTCAGGCTCTGTTTGATGGTTTGTACTGCCTGCTCTGCCTGCCCATTGGAGGCTGGTTTAAACGGGGCCGAGGTGACATGTTTGATCCCATTGCGGGTCATGAGTTCTTTAAATTCGGCACTGGTGAAACATGGCCCGTTGTCACTGACCAGTATGTCAGGCAGGCCGTGGGTGGCAAACATGGCCCTCAGGCTTTCAATGGTGGCAGTGGCAGTGCTTCCCGACATTGTTTCACATTCAATCCATTTTGAAAAAGCATCCACCACCACCAGGAACATTTTACCGAGAAACGGGCCCGCATAGTCGACATGGATCCTCGACCATGGTCTGGAGGGCCAGGACCACAAACTTAGTGGTGCCTCTCTGGGCGCGTTGCTCAACTGAGCACATATGCTGCATTGCCGTATACAGGACTCTAAGTCAGAGTCGATACCGGGCCACCACACGTGGGATCTGGCTATTGCTTTCATCATTACTATACCCGGGTGTGTGTTGTGGAGATCTGAGATGAACATCTCCCTGCCCTTTTTTGTAGCACTGTGTGGTTACCTCACAACAGGCAGTCTGCCTGAATGGACAGCTCGTCCTTTCACCGCTGGAACGGCTTGATTGGCTCTTGCATTTCAACGGGGATGCTGGCCCAGCTCCCATGCAGTACACAGTTTTTTACTAGGGACAGCAGAGGATCTCGGCTGGTCCAAGTCCTAATCTGGCGGGCCGTGACAGGTGATTTATCATTTTCAAACGCTTCCATGACCATCAACAAGTCTGCGGGCTGCGCCACCATCAACAAGTTTGCAGGCTGCGCCATTTCCACCCCCGTGGTGGGCAATGGTAGCTGACTGAGAGCATCCACACAGTTCTCGGTGCCTGGCCTGTGGAGGATGGTATAGTTATACGATGAAAGCACGAGTGCCCACCTTTGTATGCGGGCTGAGGCATTAGTATTTATCTCCTTGGTTTCAGCGAACAGGGATGTGAGGGGCTTGTAATCGGTTTCCAGCTCAGATTTGAGGCCAAACAGGTACTGATGCATTTTTTTTACCCTGAACCCACACGCTAATGCCTCTTTCTCAATCATGCTGGAGGCCCTCTCGGACTTAGACAAGCTCCTGGAGGCATAGGTTGCAACTTCCCCGCAACGTTAGCTTGTTGTAATACACACCCGACTCCGTACGACGACGCGTCACATGCTAGCACAAGTCTTTTACACGGGTTATACAATACAAGCAGCTTGGTGGAGCATAAAATGTTTCTGGCTTTCTCAAAAGCAATTACTTGTTTTTTTCCTCATACCCAGTTCTCACCTTTGCGCAATAACACATGTAGGGGCTCCAAAAGGGTGCTTAATCCCGTTAGGAAGTTACCAAAATAGTTGAGGAGTCCCAGGAACGACCGCAGCTCCGTGATGTTCTGTGGCCTCGGCACATTCCTGTTAGCCTCTGTCTTGGCGTCTGTGGGCCGAATGCCGTGATCTTTCTCCCCAAAAACTCCACTTCTGTTGCCATGAAGATGCATTTCGACCTCTTCACAGGTTCACCACTCTCTGGGTGAAGAAGTTTCTCCTCATCTGGGTCCTAAATGGCTTACCCCTTATCCTTAGACTGTGATCCCTGGTTCTGGACTTCCCCAACATTGGGAACATTCTTCCTGCATCTAACCTGTCGAAACCCGTCAGAAATTTAAACGTTTCTATGACATCCACTCTCATTCTTCTGAACTCCAGTGAATACAAACCCAGTTGATAAAGTCTCTCTTGATATGTCAGTCCCGCCATCCCGGGAATCAGTTTGGTGAACCTTTGCTGCACTCCCTCAATAGCAAGAATGTCCTTCCTCAAGTTATAGACCAAAACTGTACACAATACTCCAGGTGTGGCCTCACCAAGGCCCTGTACAACTGTAGTAACACCTCCCTGCCCCTGTACTCAAATCCCCTCGCTATGAAGGCCAACATGCCATTTGCTTTCTCAACCGCCTGCTCTACCTGCATGCCAACCTTCAATGACTGATGTACCATGACACCCAGGTCTCGTTGCACCTTCCCTTTTTCTAATCTGTCACCATTCAGATAATAGTCTGTCTCTCTGTTTTTACCACCAAAGTGGATAACCTCACATTTATCCACATTATACTTCATCTGCCATGCATTTGCCCACTCACCTAACCTATCCAAGTCACTCTGCAGCCTCATAGCATCCTCCTCGCAGCTCACACTGCCACCCAACTTAGTGTCATCTGCAAATTTGGAGATACTACATTTAATCCCCTCGTCTAAATCATTAATGTACAATGTAAACAGCTGGGGCCCCAGCACAGAACCTTGCGGTGCCCCACTAGTCACTGCCTGCCATTCTGAAAAGTACCCATTTACTCCTATTCTTTGCTTCCTGTCTGCCAACCAGTTCTCAATCCACGTCAGCACACTACCCCCAATCTCATGTCCTTTAATTTTGCACATTAATCTCTTGTGTGGGACCTTGTCGAAAGCCTTCTGAAAGTCCAAATACACCACATCAACTGGTTCTCCCTTGTCCTCAAAAAATTCCAGAAGATTTGTCAAGCATGATTTCCCTTTCACATATCCATGCTGACTTGTACCTATCATGTCGCCTCTTTCCAAATGTGCTGCTATGACATCCTTAATAATTGATTCCAAGTGGATAGAGTGTATAATCATGTCATCCAATACATCCACAGCTACCATTGAGAGACTTCGTGTCATATTTGTCACTCATGGTCTGCCCGACATCGTTGTAGGTGACAATGGACCTTGCTTCACTCGTCTGGAGTTTCAAGAGTTCATGAAACTCAATGCTATCAAACATGTGAGATCAGCACCGCATCTATTGGTCAAGCAGAATGTGCTGTGCAAACCATCAAGCAGAGTATGAAACGTGTAACTCGAGTGTTACTCAGACTCGCTTGTCATGCATATTGCTTAGTTACAGGACAAGACCCCACACGCTTCCCGGGGTCCCCGCTGCTGAACTATTGATGAAGAGAGGTCTCAAGACCAAGCTCTCTCTTGTCCACCCTGACTTGAACGATCATATTGAATACAGACTTCAAAGTCAGCAGTGGTATCATGATCGCGCTGCTGTATCACGCGACTTTTCTGTTAATGATCCTGTGTATGTACTAAATGATGGTCAAAGTCCCAAGTGGATCGCCGGTACTGTTACGGCCAAGGAGGGTAACAGAGTGTTTATCGTCAACTCAAGAATGCGCAAATATGCAGGAAACATGTTGATCAGATAAAGCTGCGGCACACGGATGAACCGGAACAGTCTGAGGAAGACACAATCAGTGACCAACCAACCTACCCTCAGTCATCAGAGGACTCCGCTGTCATCAATGAATCTGGACTTTCAATCCCTGACATAGTCATTGCCAGTCCCATCAGATCGGTTACCCAGCCCCCAGTCACAACAGACTCAGAACGCTCGCCCAAGGCTGGAGTTGAACTGAGACGATCAACTCGGGAGCGGAAAGCCCTGGACCGTCTCAATTTGTAAAAAGACTGTTACTAATATCTTAAAGGGGGATATTGCCATGTATGTATGCTTGAAGTTACTAGCCACCAGGTGGCGCCACTGTTGCAGGTCATTGGGCTGTATACACATGTGTGCAGCCCAGGTATAAAAGGCAAGCCATCATTTAATGTAATCACTTCGGGCCCAAATAAAGTAGAGCCAGGTTTGTACCTGTGTTAGTTTACAGTATTCAGTCTATCGAGTTATTATATACATACAGATAATTACCTTAAATCTGTGTCCTCTGGTTACCGACCCTCCTGCCACTGGATACCATTTCTCCTTATCAACACCCTTCATAACTTTGAACACCTCGAATAAATCTCCTTGTAACCTTCTCTGCTCCAAAGTGATAGGAGAGCAGGATCCAGTGTGAGATGTGAGTTCTTCTCATATTTCTCACAGAAACATAGAAACATAGAAAATAGGTGCAGGAGTAGGTCAATCGGCCCTTCGAGCCTGCACCACTATTCAATATGATCATGGCTGATCATTAACCTCAGTACCTCTTTCCCGCTTTCTCTCCATACCCCTTGATCCCTTTAGCCGTAAGGGTCATATCTAACTCCCTCTTGAATATATCCAATGAACTGGCATCAACAACTCTCTGCGGCAGGGAATTCCACAGGTTAACAACTCTCTGAGTGAAGAAGTTTCTCCTCATCTCAGTCCTAAATGGCCTACCCCGCATCTTAAGACTGTGTCCCCGATTCTGGACTTCCCCATCATCGGGAACATTCTTCCCGCATCTAACCTGTCCAGTCCCGTCAGAACCTTATACGTTTCTATGAGATCCCCTCTCATCCTTCTAAACTCCAGTGTATAAAGGCCCAGTTGATCCAGTCTCTCCTCATATGTCAGTTCAGTCATCCCTGGAATCAGTCCGGTGAACCTTCGCTGCACTCCCTCAATAGCAAGAACGTCCTTCCTCAGATCAGGACGTCCTTCCTCAGATTAAAGAACTATAAATATTATGGAGACAGAGCAGGGAGCGTGGAGGAGTTAAAAATTGCTCTGGTGAAATGTGAACAAATTAAAGGAAATGAGACCAGCAAAGGAAAATAAACAATGGGAATAAAAATCAAATGGCTCTGAACCAGTGATGTCCAACCTTTTGGAACTGGGGGTCCGATATTTGTGTGAAACGCCTGTGAGTGAGCCACACGCTTTGGCAGAAATGCAGGCAACAATACACAGAGGATTCAAAACCTCTCACACGCAAAGATTGCAACACGCTGAACAGAAAAGTGCAGCACCACACATGTACAAAAACGGAGACCACCTTCAAACATTAAAATTTCAGGCCTCCATTAAATTTCCAAGCCCCAAACAGAAATATAACCTCTCTCATTCTCCCCAAACTCTTGCTCCCTATCCCCCTCAGCCCCCCAGCACCCCCATCTACCCCCAGCCCCCCATTTACCCCAGCCCCCATTTACCCCAGCCCCCATCCACCCCCAGCCCCTCATCTACCCCCAGCCCCCCATCTACCTCCAGCCACCCATTTACCCCCAGCCCCCATCTAACCCCCAGCGGGGAGTCGGGAGGCGGAGCGGCAGCGTGGTGAGGCCTACCGGTGCAGCTGCAGCAGGGAGGCAGAAATCGAAGGGTGACGTCACAGCCAAGAGGATAAGTGATTGGCTGATGATTGGTAGGTGGTTTTTCTTTTTCTTTTGTTATCAGTAAGTAATCTTTTAGCATTGTTGTTGCCAAATTAAGTTAATCTAAGGGTTAAGTCATGGCAGGAGAGCTCGGACACGTGTTATGCTCCTCCTGTGCTATGTGGGAAGTCAGGGACGCTTCAAGTGTTCCTGACGATGACGTGTGCGGGAAGTACATCTGCCTGCAGCACCTGACAGACCGCATTGCGGCACTGGAGTTGCGGGTAGATTTACTCTGGAGCATCCATGATGCTGAGAATGACGTGAATAGCACATTTAGTGAGTTGGCCACACCGCAGGTAAAGGGTACACAGCCAGATAGGGGATGGGTGACCAACAGGAAGAGCAGTGGAAGGAAGGTAGTGCAGTGGTCCCCTGTGGTCATCCCCCTGCAAAACAGAAACACCTCTTTGGGTACTGTTGAGGGGGATGACTCGTCAGGGGAGAGCAGCAGCAGCCAAGTTCATGGCACCGTGGCTGGCTCTGCTGCACAGGAGGGCAGGAAAAAGAGTGGGAGAGCTATAGCGATAGGGGATGCTATTGTAAGGGGAATAAATAGACGTTTCTGCGGCCGCAACCAAGACTCCAGGATGGTACGTTGCCTCCTTGGTGCAAGGGTCAAGAATGTCTCGGAGCGGGTGCAGGACATTTTGAAGAGGGAGTGTGAACAGCCAGTTGTCATGGTGCATATAGGTACAAACGATATAGGTAAAATGAGGTCGTACAAGATGAATTTAGGGAGTTAGGAGCTAAATTAAAAAGTAGGACCTCAAAAGTAATCATCTCAGGATTGCTACCAGTGCCACGTGCTAGTCAGAGTAGCAATCACAGAATAGCTCAGATGAATACGTGGCTTGAGGAGTGGTGCAGAAGGGAGGGGTTCAAATTCCTGGGACATTGGAACCGGTTCTGGGGGAGGTGGGACCAGTACAAACCGGATGGTCTGCACCTGGGCAGGATCGGAACCAATGTC